>NC_135953.1:2361184-2448805 GCF_053455715.1 Rhinoraja longicauda | reverse complement strand
CCTTCCCTCTGCCGTCTGTCTCCGCACAACAGCTGCCCGGCCCGGCCCGGCCCGACCCGGCTCCGCCACTATTTACACCGCTACCCGCGGGCGGGACCCGGGACACACGGGGAGTCACCCACACACCCTCCACACACCCTCCACACACACTCACACACACACTCACACACACACTCACACACACACTCACACACACACACACTCCCACACACCCTCCCACAACCCTCACACACACACCTCACACACACACCCACACACACACACTCCCACACACACTCCCACACACACTCCCACACACACACTCACACTGCCCTCACACTGCCCCCACCCCCTCCTCCTCTCCCCCTCACACACTCCCTCCACCCTCTCCCTCTCCCTCTCACCCTCTCCCTCTCACCCTCCCTCTCCCCTCTCACTCACCCCCTCCCTCTCCTCACCCCCTCCCTCTCACTCACCCCCTCCTCTCACTCACCCCCTCCCTCTCCTCACCCCCGCCCTCTCACTCACCCCTCCCTCTCCTCACCCCCTCCCTCTCACTCACCCCTCCCTCTCCTCACCCCCTCCCTCTCCTCACACTCTCCCTCTCACTCACCCCTCCCTCTCCTCACCCCCTCCTCTCCTCACACTCTCCCTCTCACATCCCTCTCACCCTCTCCCTCTCCCTCTCACCCCCTCCCTCTCACTCACCCCCTCCCTCTCCTCACCCCCTCCCTCTCACTCACCCCCTCCCTCTCCTCACACTCTCCCTCTCACACTCCCTCTCACCCTCTCCCTCTCACCCCCTCCCTCTCCTCACCCTCTCCCTCTCACTCACCCCCTCCCTCTCCTCACCCCCTCCCTCTCCTCACCCTCCCTCTCACCCTCTCCCACTCTCCCTCTCCCACTCTCCCTCTCCCACTCTCCCTCTCCTGCTACCTCTCTCCACTCCCCCTTACACTCTCTCTCCTCCTTACACTCTCCCTCTCTTCCTTCCTCCCTCTACTGCTACCTCTCTCCTCTTCTCCTTACACTCTCCCTTCCTCCTTCCCTCTCTTGCTACCTCTCCCCCTTACATTCTCCCTCTCCTGCTACCTCTCTCCTCTCCCCCCTTATACTCCCCCTCCCTTCCTTCCTCCCTCTCCCCTCTCTAACTTTAATTTTAGGTACATGGATAGGACAGGTTTGGAGGGATATGAACCAAACGCAGGCTGGTGGGTCTAGTGTAGCAGGGACATGTTGGCCGGTGTGGGTAAGAAGGGCCGAAGGGCCTGTTTCATAGAAAATAGGTGCAGGAGGAGGCTATTCGGCCCTTCAAGCCAGCACCGCCATTCATTGTGATCATGGCTGATCATCCACAATCAATAGCCCGTGCCTGCCTTCTCCCATATCCCTTGATTCCACTAGCCCCTAGAGCTCTATCGAACTCTCTTTTAAATCCATCCAGTGAATTGGCCTCCACTGCCCTCTGTGGCAGAGAATTCCACAAATTCACAACTCTCTGGGTGAAAAAGTTCTTCTCACCTCAGTTTTAAATGGCCTCCCCTTTATTCTTAGACTGTGGCACCTGGTTCTGGACTCCCCCAACATTGGGAACATTTTTCCTGCACACTGTATTTTCCACACTGTATCACTCTATAACTCTCTTGCTAACCCTCTCTCCACTCTCCCTTGCCCCACTCTCTCCCATCCTTCCTACTCCGCGCCCCGCGCCCCCCCCCTCCTCTACACTCCCTGCTCCCATCCCTTCGCCATTTTCCAGTAGAGTCAAAAAGAGAAGGCAGGCCTTCAGCCCACCCGGCCTGCTGCCATTAACCTCCCATCTACACTCCCCCATTTTATTCTCCCCACTTTCTCATCAACCTGCCCCTGATTCAACCCCTCACCCACACACGTGGGACAATTTACAGCGGCAATTGACCCTCCGACGCGCACGTCTTTGGGGTGTGGGAGGGAACCGGAGCGGTGCAAAGTCACGCCCATGGTAACCCATTGCCTGTAACTTTGTGCTCAGGTGTAGAATGGAATGGAGTTGGATTCATGGGAGGGGGTCTTGGAGGGGAGGAGCATCCTGGACAATACAGCTCACCCCCTCCATGACACACATTGATCAACCTGAGGAGCATCCTGGACAATACAGCTCACCCCCTCCATGACACACATTGATCAACCTGAGGAGCACCTTCAGCAACAGACTGGTCCCACCGAGATGCAGCATAGAACGCCACAGGAGATCCCTCTTCCCTGTGGCTATCAAACTGTACAACTCCTCCCCCTTCTGTCGTGGGGCAGACTGAGACTGACTCCCCCACCCCATTCCAATCTTTGCACATCCCCAATCCTTTCCACTCCTCACTTTAATTTCATGTTTCGTGTCTTATGACTCTTGGCAGATCAATTTCCCTCCTGCGATAAATAGAAACAAAGAAAAATAGGTGCAGGAGTAGGCCATTGGGCCCCCCGACCCAGTTCCATTCAATATGATCATGGCTAATCATCTAAAATCAGTACCCCGTTCCTGCTTTCTCCCCATATCCCTTGATTCCTTTAGCCCCAAGTTGCACTCCCTCAATTGCAATTATGTCCTTCCTCAAATTAGGAGACCAAAATTGCACACAATACTCCAGGTGCGGTTAGACAGAGTTAGATAGAGCGCTAGGGCTAGTGGAATCAAGGGATATGGGGAGAAGGCAGGCATGGGTTACTGATTGTGGATGATCAGCCATGATCACAATGAATGGTGGTGCTGGCTTGTAGGGCCGAATGGCCTCCCCTGCATCTATTTTCTTTGTTTCCTCAGTTATGGTGCCCAAAATTGCTTGCAATATTTCAAATGTGGCCTTACTAGTGCCTCATAGAGCCTGAATACTACATCCTTGTTTTTGTCTATAAGCCCCCTTGAAATAAATGCTAGCATTGAGCTTGCTTTGTGTAAGAAAGAACTGCAGATGCTGGCTTAAACTGAAGATAGACACATAAAGCTGGAGTAACTCAGCGGGACAGGCAGCATCTCTGGAGAGAAGGAATAGGTGATGTTTCGGGTCGAGGCCCTTCTTCAATCTGAAAGAAATTTGTCATTTCCTTCCTAAAGGAACATCCTTTTATTCTGAGACTATAACCTTTAGTCCTAGACTCTCCCACTAGTGGAAACATCCTCTCCACATCCACTCTGTCCAGCCCTTTCACTATTCCGTACATTTCAACATAGGGTCAACTTGGATCAACTAGGCACGACGAGACCTTCGTAGAATGTGAGACGATCTCATTGAAACTTACAGAATTCTCAGAGCTCGACTGGTAGGATGGTTTTCCCCGGCTGAGATTCCATATCAAGGGGTCATTATTGGACACGCAAGGTAATGCAGATGCTGGTTTTTAAAAAAACACACAAAGTAGTCAAAAGTCAAAGTCAAAGTCAAATTTATTTGTCACATACACATACACGATGTGCAGTGAAATGAAAGTGGCAATGCCTGCGGGTTGTGCACAAAAAAGAATTACAGTTACAGCATATAAATAAAGTTAATAAGTTACTATTAGTGTTGACAAAAATTTAGTCTCTGGGGTTATAAAAGTTGACAGTCCTGATGGCCTGTGGGAAGAAGCTCCATCTCATCCTCTCCGTTTTCGCAGCGTGACAGCGGAGGCGTTTGCCTGATCGTAGCATCTGGAACGGTCCGTTACTGGGGTGGCAGGGGTCCCTCATAATCTTGCTTGCTCTGGATCTGCACCTCCTGATGTATAGGTCCTGCAGGGGGACGAGTGGAGTGACGGGGTACTGGAGTAACTCAGCAGGTCAGGCAGCATCTCAGGAGATTATGAATAAGTGACATTTCAGGTCGGGACCCCTGCTTCCGGTTAACATCTTAGATTACAAGTTAAATTGCGATGAGAGGAAATGTACCCACCACCCTCTGTGTGGAAAAGGTACCCCTTGGGTTCCTATTAAATTATTCCCCCTTCACCTTAAACCTGTGTCCTCTGGTTCTTGATTTCCCTACTCAGGGTAAAAGACACTGAAACAGCAAAATAGGTGCAGGAGGAGGCCATTCGGCCCTTACGAGCCAGCACCACCATTCAATATGATCATGGCTGATTATCTAAAATCAGTACCCCGTTCCTGCTATTCCCCCATATCCCTCGCTTCCTTTAGCCCTAAGAGCTAAATCTAACTCTCTCTTGAATCTTGCGGATGTGTGAACAAAGCTGATATAGATGGCAAAGTACATTCCAAGTGCCGTCAAACGGTTATCATATGTTAACCCAATCATCCTCATTCTTGCAAACCACCTCTGGTCCTTCTCCAAAGCCAGCACATCCTTCCTCAGATATGGGGCCCAAAATTGCATGCAATATTCTAAATGTGGTCTGACCAGCGCCTTATGAAACCTCAACATTACATCCCTGTTTTTGTATTCTAGTCCTCTTGAAATCAATGCTAACTTTAAGTGGATAAAGTTATGGATAAAGACAGGGCACGCCCACACGAGTTAGAATTCTGAATTGGGGCAAGGCCAACTTTGATTATTAGACAGGAACTTGCTCGAGTTTGACGATTGTATTTATGTATGGTGTATCTGATCTGATTGGATAGAATTTCTTTGTTCTGTTGCCAGTGCATATGACAATACAACACTTGACCCTTCGCTCTCCCCTTGCTTGAAGAGTGGGCTTACATTTATCACCTAATCCATAGCAACCATTCGCGAATCAAAGCATATATATGCAAACTAAGTAGAGCTTTAAATACCCTGCACAATAATTAGCTCCAACTCTGCTGTCGGGAGAGAGGCCCAGGATTTAGACCCAGCGACAAAGGACGGCAGCTCTCAAATCTCTGCTGATGAGCTGTGAGCATTTGCTCGCGGCTGTCCGGTTTGGTGTTTATTTTGCTTTGACAGTGAGAATGTCACCGCACCAGCAGGATCTCCTGCTCAGCCAAGTCCCAGCCGCACAATGCCGCTCAACCCTAGGGTAGGGTTGACAACTTTCTAACTCCCAAATAAGGGACAATAGGTGACGTCACCGCCCCGCGCCCCACGTGACCTCACCCAGCCAGCGGCCAGGTGCTCCCGCTCCACCAATGGCGGACGCAAGGGCCGGGAGGCGGGTTGCTACGCAACCTCTGTTAGGCAGCACCTGGGCCACAGGAACCTACACAGTCCAGACCTACACTGTCCAGACCTACACTGTACAGAACTACACTGTCCGGGCCTACAGTGCCTGGGCCTACAGTGTCTGGGCCTACAGCGCCCCCCAGGGCCTAATATGGGGCAAGGGCGGTCCTGTATGGGACAAACCTCCAGTACAAATCCAGTACAAAATCACTACCCCAAACCGTTAGAGACTCCTCCACACTCACCACATTCAAAACATCGCTGAAATCTCACCTGTTCAGTACTGCCTTCAACCACTGAAGGTCACCTCACCTTCTGTCTCCTTTCTCTGTTCATTTATTTATTTACTTATTTATCTATTTATTCATTTCCCTATGTTCTCAAAATCTCTGTAAAGCGTCTTTGAGTATATGAAAAGCGCTATATAAATAAAATGCATTATTATTATTATTATTATTAAACCAATTTAGCCCAAAATACAGGATGTCCCGGTTAATACGGGACAGTTGGCAACCCTACCCCGGGATGACACAAAAAGTACGTTGTGAGAAACCATGATGACCATAGCAACAGACTTCCTGTTACTTCCGCCTCAGCTCCTGTGCCTGAACTATCATGGACCATACCAGCCAAAGCAGGGTTAGACCATCAGGACTCGAGTGTCAGAGCTATAGGGAGAGGTTGAGCAGGCTAGGACTCTGTTCCTTGGAGCGCAGGAGGATGAGGGGTAATCTTATAGAGGTGTATAAGATCATGAGAGGAATAGATGGGGTAAATGCCCAGTCTTTTACCCAGATTAGGGGAATCGAGAACCAGAGGACATAGGTTTAAGTTGAGGGGGGAAAAGATTTAATAGGAACCTGAGGGGTAACTTTTTTTCACACAAAGGGTGGTGGGTATATGGAACGAGCTGCTTGAGGAGGTAGTTGAGGCAGGTACTATCACAATATTTAAGAAACATTTAGACAGGTACATGGATAGGACAGGTTTAGTGATATATGGGATAAATGCAGGCAGGTGGGACTAGTGTAGATAGGACATGTTGGCCGGCGTGGTCAAGTTGGACCTGTTTCATAGTTACATAGACCATAGGTGCAGGAGTTGGCCATTCGGGTTTGATACGTGTTTGATCCTGACTACAGGTGCTGTCTGTACGGAGTTTGTACGTTCTCCCCGTGACCACGCAGTTATCTCCCGAAGCTCCGGTTTTCTCCCACGTTCCAAAGATGTACAGATTTATAGGTTAATTGGCTTTGATAAAATTGTAAATGGTCCCTAATGTGTAGGATAGTGCTAGTGTGTGGGGATTGTTGGTCGGCACAGACTCGGTGGGCTGAAGGGCCTGTTCCGCGCTGCATCTCTAAACTAAACTAAACAAATGATTCCATTGACTTGCATATTTACAATGGGACCGCATAGCGACTGACAAGCACCTCCGAATATTTGTTGGGACAAAGTAATTTACAAGACCCCAGACACAAAATACACTCTTATCACCATACTGAGGGACAGCTCACTGGAACACTAATAACCCAAATGTTGATTGGCATGTGCCTGTGACAATGTTTGATGTGCTAAATGATCAAATAATCACTGGAACTTTCACAATGCAGCAAACTGTCTAAGCGGAAGATCTCAGTGGTTGGCTGCAGATTAATTAACATAGTTGTACCGTCTGGCTCTGCAGACGAGAATACCTCGTGGTCAGGTCAGTTTACAAACTAGATCTCTTGAGCAGTCTCCTGCTGTGGGCCAGAGGCCAGTGGTATGTACGCAGTGGTGTTTATTCATGCAGCTGTCCTTTTCATTTCACAACCGGTAACTGTAGTTTACATTTCAAACGAGTCGAGAGTGTTTCATTGTCAGCAGCATAACAGGTCACAGTACTCATATAGTCACCAGCGTTTAATTGTCATATGTACCCAAATAGAACAATTAAACATCTACTTGCTCCAGCACAACAGGTCTGTAATCAAAGGTACTCAATAGACAATATAATAAACAAACAAAAAGAAATTCTAGAAATAAAAAACAATAGAGTACAAAACAACAAAACCTGGAATCCCAAGTGCAACCATGAAGGTTTGTAGTTCGGAGTTTAGTTGATGATTGTAGTGTCAGTTGTCAAGAGGGTCAAGAATATTTTATTGTCACGTGCCCCGAAACAGAACAGTGAAATTCTTACTTGCAGCAGCACAACAGATATGTAAAGATAGTACTCTGTAAAACTCATAATAAACAGAACAAAACAAGTTCAAGTCGAACAATCCCTGTTCCAGACCTCCGGCCCCATCCCCGACCACTACATCGACGACTGCATTGGTGCTACCTCTTGTACCCATGCAGAACTCACTGACTTCATACACTTCACTTTCAATTTCCATCCTGCTCTTAAATATACTTGGACTATCTCCGACATCTCCCTACCGTTTCTGGACCTCACCATCTCCATCACAGGAGACAGACTAGTGACTGACATCTACTACAAACCCACTGACTCCCACAGCTATCTGTACTACACTTCTTCCCACCCTGTCACCTGTAAAAAGTCTATCCCCTACTCCCAATTCCTCAATCTATGCCGCATCTGCGCCCAGGATGAGGTGTTTCACACCAGGGCATCAGAGATGTCCTCATTCTTCAGGAAACGGGGCTTCCCCTCTTCCATTATAGATGAGGCTCTCACTAGGGCCTCCTCTATATCCCGCAGCTCCGCTCTTGCTCCCCCTCCCCCCAAGGACAGAATCCCCCCCCGTTCTCACCTTCCACCCCACCAGCCAGCGTATCCAACAAATCATCCTCCAACATTTCTGTCACCTCTAACGGGACCCCACTACTGGCCACATCTTCCCATCTCCTCCCCTTTCTGCGTTCCGCAGAGACCGTTCCCTCCGTAACTCCCTGGTCCACTCGTCCCTTCCTACCCAAACCATCCCCTCCCCAGGCACTTTCCCTTTACCTTCCCCCCTCAACTCCATCCAAGGGCCCAAACAGTCTTTCCAGGTGAGACAGAGGTTCACATGCACCTCCTCCAACCTCATCTATTGTATCCGCTGCTCTAGATGTCAACTTCTCTACATCGGCGAGACAAAACGCAGGCTCGGTGATCGTTTCGCTCAACACCTTCGTTCAGTCTGCCTTAACCAACCTGATCTCCCGGTGGCTGAGCACTTCAACTCTCCCTCCCACTCCCAGTCTGACCTTTCTGTCATGGGCCTCCTCCAGTGCCATAGTGAGGCCCACCGGAAATTGGAGGAACAGCACCTCATATTTCGCTTGGGCAGCTTGCAGCCCAGCGGTATGAACATTGACCAATTACTGACCAAGATGTCCCTTCTAAGCAAGTCCCATTTGCCCCATATCGGCACGGTGGCGCAGCGGTAGAGTTGCTGCCTTACAGCACTTACAGCGCCAGAGACCAGGTTCAATCCTCGCTATGGGTGCTTATCTTTATGAAGTTTGTACTTTCTCTCCATGACCTGCGTGGGTTTTCTCCGAGAACTTTGGTTTCCTCCCACTCCAAAGATGTTAATTGGCTTGGAAAAAAAATGTAAATTGTCCCTAGTGTAGG
This sequence comes from Rhinoraja longicauda, assembly GCF_053455715.1. NCBI lineage: Eukaryota > Metazoa > Chordata > Chondrichthyes > Rajiformes > Arhynchobatidae > Rhinoraja > Rhinoraja longicauda. Next base: position 2,440,141 of record NC_135953.1, on the reverse strand, counting down.
ATGGTGTTAATGTGCGGGGATCGCTGGTCGGCGCGGACCCGGTGGGCCGAAGGGCTTGTTTCCACATTGTATCTCTAAACTAAATCTCACTAAACCTCCAAAGACGTACAGGTATGTAGGTTAATTGGCTGGGTAAATGTAAAAAAATTGTCCCTAGTGGGTGTAGGATAGTGTTAATGTGCGGGGATCGCTGGGCGGCACGGACTTGGTGGGCCGAAAAGGCCTGTTTCCCGGCTGTATATATATGATGATATGATATGATAAACCTTTCCTATCCATTTAATTATCCAAATGTCTTTTAAATGTTGTTAGAGTACCTGGCTGAACTACCTCGTTTGGCAGCTCGTTCCATACACCCATCACCCTCTGTGTGAAAAAGTCACTCTTCAAGTTCCTTTTAAATCTTTCCCATCTCATCTGAAACCTATCCCCTCTAATTCTTGATTCACCTACTCTAGGTAAAAGACTGTGCCTTCACCCTAAAATCCCCCTCTTAATCTTATACACCTCTATAAGATCCCCCCTCAGCCTCCTGCACACCAAGATACATAGTCCTGGCCAACATCTCCCAATAGCTTAGGGCCTTGAGTCCTGGCAAAATCCTTGTAAATCTTCACTGCACCCTTTCCAGCAGACTGAATAATGGTCCCTAACCCAAAACGTTGCCTGTCCACATTCCCTCCACAGTTGCTGCCAGACCTGCTGAGTTCCTCCAGCAGTTTGATTCCAGCTTCTACAGTTTCTCGTGTCTCAATTAATGAATCCCCTGTCTCATTGCACAATACTAGAGTTAAAACAGCTTGTTCCCTGGGCACGTGCTGGGAAATTGTGCTGGATGGATTTCATGATCTCATCACAATAGACAATAGACAATAGACAATAGACAATAGGTGCAGGAGGAGGCCATTCAGCTCTTCGAGCCAGCACCGCCATTCAATGCGATCATGGCTGATCACTCTCAATCAGTACCCCGTTCCTGCCTTCTCCCCATACCCCCTCACTCCGCTATCCTTAAGAGCTCTATCCAGCTCTCTCTTGAAAGCATCCAACGAACTGGCCTCCACTGCCTTCTGAGGCAGAGAATTCCACACCTTCACCACCCTCTGACTGAAAAAGTTCTTCTTCATCTCCGTTCTAAATGGCCTACCCCTTATTCTTAAACTGTGGCCCCTTGTTCTGGACTCCCCCAACATTGGGAACATGTTATCTGCCTCTAATGTGTCCAATCCCCTAATTATCTTATATGTTTCAATAAGATCCCCCCTCATCCTTCTAAATTCCAGTGTATACAAGCCCAATCGCTCCAGCCTTTCAACATACGACAGTCCCGCCATTCCGTGAATTAACCTAGTGAACCTACGCTGCACGCCCTCCATAGCAAGAATATCCTTCCTCAAATTTGGAGACCAAAACTGCACACAGTACTCCAGGTGCGGTCTCACCAGGGCCCGGTACAACTGTAGAAGGACCTCTTTGCTCCTATACTCAACTCCTCTTGTTACGAAGGCCAACATTCCATTGGCTTTCTTCACTGCCTGCTGTACCTGCATGCTTCCTTTCATTGACTGATGCACTAGGACACCCAGATCTCGTTGAACTCCCCCTCCTCCTAACTTGACACCATTCAGATAATAATCTGCCTTTCTATTCTTACTTCCAAAGTGAATAACCTCACACTTATCTACATTAAACTGCATCTGCCATGTATCCGCCCACTCACACAACCTGTCCAAGTCACCCTGCAGCCTTATTGCATCTTCCTCACAATTCACACTACCCCCCAACTTAGTATCATCTGCAAATTTGCTAATGGTACTTTTAATCCCTTCGTCTAAGTCATTAATGTATATCGTAAATAGCTGGGGTCCCAGCACCGAACCTTGCGGTACCCCACTGGTCACTGCCTGCCATTCCGAAAGGGACCCATTTATCCCCACTCTTTGCTTTCTGTCTGTCAACCAATTTTCTATCCATGTCAGTACCCTACCCCCAATACCATGTGCCCTAATTTTGCCAACTAATTTCCTATGTGGGACCTTGTCGAAGGCTTTTTGAAAGTCGAGGTACACCACATCCACTGACTCTCCCTTGTCAATTTTCCTAGTTACATCCTCAAAAAATTCCAGTAGATTTGTCAAGCATGATTTCCCCTTCGTAAATCCATGCTGACTCGGAATGATCCTGTTACTGCTATCCAAATGCTCAGCAATTTCGTCTTTTATAATTGACTCCAGCATCTTCCCCACCACTGATGTCAGACTAACTGGTCTATAATTACCCGTTTTCTCTCTCCCTCCTTTCTTAAAAAGTGGGATAACATTTGCTATCCTCCAATCCACAGGAACTGATCCTGAATCTATAGAACATTGAAAAATGATCTCCAATGCTTCCACTATTTCTAGAGCCACCTCCTTAAGTACCCTGGGATGCAGACCATCAGGCCCTGGGGATTTATCAGCCTTCAGTCCCATCAGTCTACCCAAAACCATTTCCTGCCTAATGTGGATTTCCTTCAGTTCCTCCATCACCCTAGGTTCTCCGGCCCCTAGAACATTTGGGAGATTGTGTGTATCTTCCTCAGTAAAGACAGATCCAAAGTAACGGTTTAACTCGTCTGCCATTTCTTTGTTCCCCATAATAAATTCCCCCGCTTCTGTCTTCAAGGGACCCACATTTGCCTTGACTATTTTTTTCCTCTTCACGTACCTAAAAAAGCTTTTGCTATCCTCCTTTATATTATTGGCTAGTTTACCCTCGTACCTCATCTTTTCTCCCCGTATTGCCTTTTTAGTTAACTTTTGTTGCTCTTTAAAAGAGTCCCAATCCTCTGTCTTCCCACTCTTCTTTGCTATGTTATACTTCACTCAAATCACTTTTGCTAAAATGGGTCTCGACAGAGATTAAGATCGTTGGGGTTGGGGACTGCATTTTCCATTTTATCATCTCTAATGACCTAATGTACAGTAACTGTCATAGACTAACGCTGTCAGCTCTGGTAATAGAGACTTCGTCTGGAGGCTGTGCTTGCAGACTATCGGGTCCTGGGCAGCCACACACTTCCAGTTCTGTTAATTCCCCCAGAATTAATTTACTAATGTTAATTTCTTTTACCCCCTCGTCACATTATTTTCAAGATGTTTTAATAAAATATTGAACAAAGAAAAGTGAAGTGTGCGGTAATGTGCGCGTGCGCGGTAATGTGCGCATGTGCGCGTGTGCGGTAATGTGCGCTTGTGCGGGAATGTGCGCGTGTGCGGTAATGTGCGCATGCGCGGGAATGTGCGCATGCGCATGATTCCCAGGCGGCGAGGCCTGTGGAATCAGTGATAATTTCCAGGCGTTTCGAAGAGATGTATTAATGAAATGAGTTACTTAAACTTTATTTAAGCTTTAAGTAACTCATTTCATTAATACATCTCTTCGAAACGCCTGGAAATTATCACTGATTCCACAGGCCTCGCCGCCTGGGAATCATGCGCGTGCGCACATTCCCGCGCGTGCGCACATTCCCGCGCGTGCGCACATTCCCGCGCGTGCGCACATTCCCGCGCACGCGCACATTCCCGCGCACGCGCACATTCCCGCGCACGCGCACATTCCCGCGCACGCGCACATTCCCGCGCACGCGCACATTCCCGCGCACGCGCACATTACCGCACACTTCATTCTCCCCTCCTCATCATCATATCATCATCATATATATACAGCCGGAAACAGGCCTTTTCGGCCCTCCAAGTCCGTGCCGCCCAGTGATCCCCGTACATTAACACTATCCTACACCCACTAGGGACAATTTTTACATTTACCCAGTCAATTAACCTACATACCTGTACGTCTGGAGTGTGGGAGGAAACCGAAGATCTCGGAGAAAACCCACGCAGGTCACGGGGAGAACGTACAAACTCCTTACAGTGCAGCACCCGTAGTCAGGATCGAACCTGAGTCTCCGGCGCTGCATTCGCTGTAAAGCAGCAACTCTACCGCTGCGCTACCGTGCCGCGCGCAAAAGATCTTGATGACCGTCGCAGCACTGGAGCATCAGGAGATAATGGTGTTTCCATAGCTGGTGGTACATATGTTGCTTGGTCATCAACTTCACTCATATTGTTATTTACATTTTCAATTTTAGAATTACTTGTAGAAGTTTTCATAGGAGATGATGGGAGTGTTGAAGGAAGTTCTCGATTATCAAGGAGTGATGGAGCTGATGGAGAAGATGGACATGGTGCAAGGTGACGAAGTGAGACAGTTGACTGACGTCCATCCCGATACTTGATAGTTGCATAAGAAGGGTTGACATCAGTCAGTTCAACTTCATCAACAAGGGGCTCATTCTTATTTGATCGGACATACCGACGAAGCAGCACAGTCCCAGGGCTAGTCAACCATGATGGCAGAGAAGTACCACTAGAAGAACGCCGTTTGAAGTTAAAGAACCGCTCATGTGGAGTAGTATTGGTAGCGGTTGACAGTAGAGATCTGATGGAGTGTAATGCATCTGGTAGAACACATTCCCACTGCTGATCTGGTAAGTCATTTGACTTTAAAGCCAGTTTCACTGCTTTCCAAATGATTCCGTTATACCTCTCAACCTGACCATTTCCAATAGGATGATATGGTGTTGTTTTACTTGTTGCAATTCCTCTATTAGAAAGGTGGTCCTTTAAATCTTTCGACATGAATGAGGCGCCCCTATCAGAATGTATGTAACTTGGAAATCCACAGAATGAAAACAGTTGATCTAAACATTTGATAACCGTAGCAGCTGACATATTTCGACAAGGAAAAGCAAATGGAAACCTCGAATATTCATCAATTATGGTAAGTATATAAACATTTTGAGAGGAGGATGGTAAAGGCCCTTTGAAGTCAATACTCAAACGTTCCATAGGTTGAGTAGCTTTGATCAATCTTCCTTCTTGAGGACGGAAGAACCTTGGTTTTAATTCAGCACAGATTCTACACGAAGCACACGTCATCTTCACATCTTCTGTAGAGAAAGGTAAGTTTTTGGAACGAACATAGTGTAACATACGAGTGACTCCAGGATGACACAGCCCATTGTGAAGATCAGTGAGTGCAGAAGAATGAACAGAGGCACAAAATGCTCGAGTTAAGGTATCCGGAGCAACATTATCCCTACCAGGGCGGTACTCAATTGAATAACTATATGCAGATAATTCAATCCTCCATCCATGAATTTTACTGTTTTTAATCTTCGTTCGCTTCCGATTATCTAGCATAAAAGCTACTGAACGCTGATCTGTTATCAAAGTGAAGTGCCGGCGAGCAAGGAAATGACTCCATTTCCTCACTGCTTCAATAATTGCAGTAGCTTCCTTTTCAACGGGTGGGTAATGCAATTCACTACCTTGGAGAGTACGAGACATGAAAGCCACTGGTCGTCCTCCTTGATTTAATGTTGCTGATACTGCTAAATCAGAGGCATCACATTCAACAACAAAGGGGAGATCCTCATCGATGGCGTGTAATGTCGCAGATTCTAATTGTTTCTTTAAAGAAGTAAAGGCACCAATTGCTGTAGAGTCAAGGGGGAAAGATTTTGCTCTAATCAAAGGTTGAATTTTGTCAGAGAAATTCGGTATCCATTTTGCGTAATATGCAAACATGCCAAGAACCCTTCGTAAAGAGTTTAATGTAGCTGGAACAGGTATCTCTTGGAGTGGGCGGAGTCTCTCTGGATCAGGCTTGATCGTATCATTTCCAACCCAATAACCAAGAATATTAATTGATGCGGTAATGTGCGCGTGCGCGGTAATGTGCGCGTGTGCGGTAATGTGCGCATATGCGCGTGTGCAGTAATGTGCGCGTGTGCGGGAATGTGCGCATGCACATGATTCCCAGGCGGCGAGGCCTGTGGAATCAGTGATAATTTCCAGGCGTTTCGAAGAGATGTATTAATGAAATGAGTTACTTAAAGCTTAAATAAAGTTTAAGTAAATCGGAATTCTCGTTTATCTCACGACAAAAAGTATGGCACAGAACAGGCCCTTTGACCCCAATGTCCATGCCGAAGATGATGTCAATGTTAAACTAATCTTTGGAGAGAAGGAATGGGTGACGTTTTGGGTTGAGACCCTTCTTCAGACTGAGAGTCAGGGATATGGGGAGAAAGCAGGAACGGGGTACTGATTTACGATGATCAGCCATGATCATATTGAATGGCGGTGCTGGCTCGAAGGGCCGAATGGCCTACTCCTGCACCAATTTTCTGTTTCTATGAGAGGGAGACATAGAGATATGGAAGGGTAAGCTGTGAAAACATAGATCAAAGGTGACATTGATCAAAGAAATGTAGAATGGTTCAATGTTAGCTGAGGCAAAGGTGACAACGAGGCCGACAATCAGTAATATTTCATCGGGAGGACAGTGAAACTAGTCGGAGAACTAGGATTGGGGAGGGACGGAGAGAGAGGGAAGGCAAGTGTTACGTGAAGTTAGAGAAATCAATATTCATGCCACTGGGTTGTCAGCTACCCAAGAGTAATATGAGATGTTGTTCCTCCAATTTGTGTTGGGCCTCACTCTGACAGTGGAGGCTGCCCAGGTCAGAAAGGTCAATGTGAGAAAGGGAGTTCCATCCCATCCCCATACTGACCTTTATGTCCCTCCCATTCCCACAAGTCACAGGAACACCCCAGCGGGATGAACATTGACTTCTCTAACTTCAGATAGCCCTTGCTATCCCTCTCTCTCTATCCCCCCTTCCCAGTTCTCCTTACTGTCTCCGACTACATTCTATCTCTGTACCGCCCACTCCCCGACATCAGTCTGACGTCTCGACCCAAAACATCACCCATTCCTTCTCTCCAGAAATGCTGTCCGTCCCGCTGAGTTACTCCAGCATTTTGTGGGTACCTAAGCTTATATTTGCTGACTGCTGCAGCCCACATCATCAGATGGCATACAATGTGCCTGTACATAACAGCAATTAAGGGAACAAAGCTCAGCTTCAATGGAGGCTTTCAAATTCATTGTGAATAAAAGATAAAATGGATTTGAGTAAAGCTTCACCCTACCATCACCCCCAACCCTCACCGGGGTTTTTTTTCCATCATCCCTCACCCTCCCTCTTCTTCACCCACCCCCCTCCCGATCTCCATTCCTCACCCTCACCTATCCGACCCCTCTCCCTCCATCCCCCCCCTTCATCCCTCACCCTCATCATCACTCCCTCTCCTCTGCACCCTTCTCCATCCATCCCTCTGCCTCCTCCTCCCTCCCATCCTCTCCTCCCCTCCCCCTCCCTCTTCCCCCTCCCCTCTCTCTCCCCCTCCCCACCTCTCACCCCTCCCTCTATCCTTCACCCTCCATCCATCTCCATCCCTCACCCATCCTATCCCTCACTCCTTTCCACCCCTCACTAACTCTCTCCTTCCATCCCTCTCCCTCCATCCCTCTCCCATTCTCTCCATTACTCACCTATCCCCCCCTTTCCCTCCATCCATCCCCCCCTCTCCATCACTCGCTCCCCCTCCCCCTCTCTCTCTCCCCCTCTCCATCTCCCCCTCTCCCCCTCTCTCCCCTTCTCCATCTCCCCCCTCTCTCCCCCTCTCTCTCCCCTCTCTCTCCCCCTCTCCATCCCCTCTCCATCCCCTCTCTCTCCCTCCCCTCACTCTTCTCCTCTCCCTCGCCTTCTCTCCCCTCTCTCTCTCCCCTCCCCCTCTCTCTCTCTACCTCTCTCCCCCTCTCTCTCTCGACCTCTCTCTCCCTCCATCTTCCCCCTTTCTTTCTCTCGCTCTCTCTCCCTCGCTCCCCCTCTCTCTCTCCCTCCTCCCTCCCCCTCCCCCCTCCCCCTCCCCTCCCTCCCTCCCCCCTCCCCCTCCCCTCCCTCCCTCCCCCCTCCCTCCCTCCCCCCCTCCCTCCTCCCCCCCTCCCTCCCTCCCTCCCTCCCCCCCTCCCTCCCTCCGCCCTTCCCCCCCATCTCCCCCCCTCTCCCCCACACCTCTCCTCCCCCCCTCCTCTCCCCCCCATCTCCCCCCTCCATCCATCTCCCCCCCATCCATCTCCCCCCCCCAAATCTCCCCCCCCTCCCCTCATCTCCCCCTCCCCTCCCCTCCCCTCCTCCCCTCCCCCCCCTCCCTCCTCTCTCCCCCTCTCTCCCCCCCCTCCCTCCTCCCCCTCCCCCTCCCTCCCCTCCCCCCTCCCTCCCCTCCCTCCCCCCTTCCCCCCCTCCCTCCTCCCCCTCCCCCCTCCCTCCCCCCCCTCCCCCCTCCCTCCCCTCCCCCCTCCCTCCCCTCCCTCCCCCCTTCCCCCCCATCTCCCCCCTCTCTCCCCCACACCTCTCCTCCCCCCCTCTCCCCCCCATCCATCTCCCCCCCATCCATCTCCCCCCCATCCATCTCCCCCCCATCCATCTCCCCCCCATCCATCTCCCCCCCCCAAAATCTCCCACCCCCATCTCCCCCCCCTCCCCCCCTCATCTCCCCCCCTCATCTCCCCCCCTCATCTCCCCCCCTCATCTCCCCCCCTCATCTCCCCCCCTCATCTCCCCCCCTCATCTCCCCCCCTCATCTCCCCCCCTCATCTCCCCCCCTCATCTCCCCCCCTCATCTCCCCCCCTCCCAGTGGCGGCCGGCATCCGAGTGCCGGCACCGCAGACCGCCGGCCTGACGCACGCGCAGCTCTCTCCCACCAACGGTCGCTGGGGGGCGGTTGCGGCACGTGCGCAGTGCGCCGGTTTTGGCGGGAAGGGCGCGGCGCGCGGCGCGTGGCGCGGGGAGAGTTGAGCCGCGGACAACACGAGCGGCGCCTCACACCCGCTCCCCCCCAACCCCTGGCAGAGGGAGGGAGGGTCTGTGTGAGTGAATGACTGACTGAGTGAATGACTGAGTGTTGTGTGTGAGTGAGTGGCTGAGTGTAAGTGAGTGTTTGAATGAGTGAGTGTGAGAGTCAGTGAATATGTGTGTGAGTGAATGTGAGTGTGAGTGAATGTGTGAGAGTGAATGTGAGTGTGAGTGAATGTGAGTGTGAGTGAATGTGAGTGTGAGTGAATGTGAGTGAATGTGTGAGTGTGAGTGAATGTGAGTGAGTGAGTTTCTGTGTGAGTGTCTGAGTGAGTGAGTGCTGTCGCACTTTGTCCCGTGTTCACAGCCGGCTGGCCTTTCGGCCCATAGAGTCCGTGCTGCCCCCTCAGGCACCCATTGAACCCAATGCTACTCTGACATTTTACTCTCCCCCCCCACCCCCCTTCTCATCAACTGCAGAATCTTCCAGCCTCCCTCACGCCCCAGGCTGGCAAACCTCCCCTCAGTAGTGGGGGAATCAGGGAGATAATTCCCCCCCGGGACAGGGGTTTTATTATTATTATTATTAGTTTATTATTGACATGTGTACCCATGTACAGTGAAGAGCTTTGTTGTGCAGGCTATGCAATCAGATCAGATATACAGTACATAAATACAATCAGGCCTGAAGATCTGTCCTGGACCCAGCACACTGATGCAATCATAAAGCAAGCCCATCAATGCCGCTACTTCCTGAGAAGATTACAGAGAATTTGTATGTGAACTTCTACAGGTGTACAGTAGAGATCATAGTGACACATCACGGCCTGGTTCGGCAGCTTGTACGCTCAGGAACGAAGAAGACTGCAAAAAATGATGAACACTGCCCAGTCTGTCACGGGTACTGATTTGTTTTATATACTGTTCCAATATTGTTGTTCAATTTAAGGACATGACGATAAAACACTTTTGTCTCTTGGAACTGCAGATGCTGGAAACTTGAGCAAAGTGCTGGAGTAACTCAGTGGGTCAGGCATCATCTCTGAGGAAGGTTCTGAAGAAGGGTCTCGACCCAAAACGTCTTCTCTGCAGAGATGCTGCCTGTCCCGCTGAGTCACTCCAGCATTTTGTGTCTAGTATCTCTGAGTTTAGTTTAGTTTAGAGATACTGTGCGGAAACAGGCCCTTCGGCCCACCGGGTCCACGCCGACCAGCGATCCCCGCACATTATCACTATCCTACAACCACTAGAGACAATTTTTACATTTATCAAGCCAATTAACCAAAATATCTGTACGTCTTTGGAATGTGGGAGGAAACTGAAGAACTCGGAGAGAACCCACGCAGGTCACGGGGAGAACGTACAAACTCCGTACAGACAAGCACCCCTAGCCAGGATCGAACCCAGGTCTCCAGTGCTGCATTCGCCGTAAGACAGCAACTCTACCGTTGGGCCACCGTGCGGCCCTGTGCAGCAAGACAGGCAGCATCTCTGGAGAGAAGGAGTGGGTGACATTACGGGTCGAGACTCTTCAGACATGTTGAGAGAGGGAGATACATAGATAAGGAAGTGTAAGGTGTGAAAATAGGACAAAGGGAATAGAGATCAAAGGTAATTGGTGGATACATATGAGGGGGTGATTGGCAGGTGGGTAGAGTAAGTGACAAAAGGACCGGAGTGAAAAGACAAAAGGGTATCAGATGTGGAGAGAAAAGAAATGAATTGTGAGGCTGGTGGAAGGAACAGGGATATAATGCTGAGGCTTTATAAAGAGGTTTACGAGAATGATTCCACGGTTGACTGGAATAATCTATGATAAGAGTTTATATGTAGGGAATGGGGGAGTATGAATTGCATGATGACAGATGAGAATTAGTTTACCTTGGCATCATGTTTGGCACAGACATTGTGGGCCAAATGTCTTGATCCCTTGCTGTAGTATTCTATGATCTAAGTCCAATGCCACTGGAAATGAAGAAACAATTTTCATCCTTTTTCTGTTCAAGCCCCTGGACTTCATTATTCAATGTCCCAGTCTCTCTCAAGAACCTTTTTAGAAACTGACATATGTCCTCATACAGGTTTAATGCGTCCTCTATGTTCTGAGCTTCATCTCGAATCTTTTTAGCTACTTCAGTTTTACTTCCTTTGCTCAGATCAGTTATAGAGTAGATATCCCACACGATGAAGAGTGCTCCCACAACTCCAGAAACAGCTCTTGTAGTTTTGGACAAAGCTAGAGGAGTTCCAAAAAGCAGTTGTTTCACTTTTCCAGTTTCCAGGGCATACTTTGTTCTTTGAACATTGTGACTCAAAGAGTTGTCAATTTCTCAGCTAGTTTGCTAAGGCCAGGAGATTTGCTTAAGACTTGTTTGCCCATGATTGATGCTGTCACTTTAAATGTTTTCATGCTGATTGAACCAGATTGTAATCCAGCTTTAACTTCATCCAAATACTTTTTCCTGCATTTGTTGAAAATATTCCTTGCCTTCCTAACCCCTTGTAAATATTTAACTTTGGGCAAATATTTCTCCCTGTGTTTACTGGGGACTTGGTTTACTTTGCTGTTCCCTTGACAATCCCTTCTTGTGCTTTCATTATAATCACATTCTGTATTTTCTTCCTCACCAAGATGACTCAGGAACTGGAGATCACTGTCGATGTCCTTCAAGTGTGCTGTCATTTCTTTCCGATCATTTTTATATTGTCTGATGATCTCATCTACCCTTTTCTGCTTCTTTGACCGTTTAACATATTCAGTGATACCAGCTGTCAAGTTAGTGTCAACACCAGCTCCTCCTATGCTCGCTCCCACAGCAATGAGTATCAGGGAGTGAAAGGAGCAGCAATTATTCCTGCAAGCGTAAGCACACTTCCTACAACACCTGCAGACGACGCTGTGACATTTGCAATTGTGGCACCTTTGTGATTCCGATCAATACTGTTCGCAATCTCTTGTAGTTCACGTATGTGTCCTGTCATTTGATATTGCCACTTAGAAAACTGATTTATAAAGTGTTGTACAGTCTCTGTACAGTCTCTGTTCTCTTTTCTAGTTCACGTTGGTCCCTATAATTTTCTCTCATTTTTGCAATCACACAAACGCTTAAAATTGCAATGACAGAAACTGAACTACATCAGCACATAGACATATGAATACATATTCAGAGCAGATTAATACTAACTAGATCCTGCATCTATAAAGAACATTTGAAAAAACATTAAAATGTCATAGTGAAATAATAAGTGTTTAGGGCCAGTGTGTCCGTATAAGGGTGACAGTTCTGTTCTGTTTGTAACTTAATGAAGTTAGTGATCAAAACACAAAATGTGGAGGAGCTCAGCGGGTGAGACAGCATCTGGAGAGAATGGACAACTGACATTTAATGTCAGGGCCCTTCTCCAGAGCCTGAAAAGTCTGAAACCTCACCCCAAACCGTCTGAAGAAGGGTCCTGACCCAAAACGTCACCTATCATCCAGTGGGTGTGGCAGCGCAGTGCAAGCAGCAGCGGCTGACCTGCAGTCCGTTTATCTTTTGTGTTTTTTGTTGTTTTTTTGCCTTAACTGTAGTGTTTAGATGTGATGTAGTGTTTTTTGTGGGTGTGTACTATGGGGGGGACGACTGTAAAATTGCCTCTTCCGAACGGACACGCAACCTTTCTTTTCTGGGTCGTGTCTCTGTTCCCGCTGCGGCCTACCATCGGCCAAACACCTGGAGCTGGCGGCCTCCAGCTGGGACTGAGCTGGGTGCCTTCGGAGACTGTGGTGGCGCTGCGAGAGCGGCTGCGACTCGCCTTTGGAGGCTCCGGAGGCTTCGGTCGCGGGCCGCGTGGATATCGGAAGCTCGCAGGCCCTGCCTTGGGAGGGGGCCGACATCGGGAGCTCCGGCAGCGGCAGCGTCTTCGCCCGCCCCGAATAGCAGGGCTTGGGTCGGCCCACCGCGGACCTTTCACCGTCCGGCGTGGCCTGGAACCGGCCGCGGGATTTTCTCCGCCCTGCGGGGACTTCAATGTCGGGAGCCCTGACTGCCCGACGTGGCAACTTCAACAGCCTGACCGCGGGAGAGGATGGCAGGGGAAGAGAAAAGACATTCTGGCCTTCCATCACAGTGAGGAGGTGACTGGAGGAGACTCACTGTGATGGATGTTTCTTTTTGTTTGTTTTGTGTTGGTTTGTGATTGTGTGTGTAATTGCTTATATTTATTGCTCTTATTGTTGGACTGTGGGTAACGGAATTTCGTCCAAAAGACTTGTTTTTTTTGGATGCCTATAAAGGCTATTCTGATTCTATTCTGATTCCGATCTGAAGATGAGCCCCAACCTGAAAGGTTAACAGTCTGAAGAACTATCCCGACTTGAAACGTCACCTGTCATTGGTCTGAAGAAGCGACCTGACCTGAAATGTCGCCTACCAACAGTGTTCAGAAGGGCTCCGATCTACTGCCACCGCTGTTCCCGATGTGGGCTTCTGTATATCGGCGAGACAAATGCGGACTCGGTGACTGTTACGCTGAACACTTATGCATGGTCTGCCGACACTTAGGCTTGGTCCGGTTTAACCAGATCTACAATTTGCAACAATGAGTTTGTTTTGAGATCCCACTTTCCTTATCCAACAATTGGCCTACCAGGGAACCACCCTGCCTGAGGTCATCTGTCCTGGTCACCCAGATTTGTCCTGGTCTTTTCTCGCCTCTAGATCCCCCCCCCCCTCCCCTACATTCATTCCGAAGAAGCGTCCCGACCCGAAATGTCACCTATCCTTTTTCTCCAGAGATGCGGCCTGACGCTGAGTTTCTCCAGCACTTTTTGTCGAACGTTTATTACATGCCTGGTGTACCAACAATATTCTGAAATGAGGTTTGTCTGTAAGACAATTCATGATACAAATATTCTATGCAGAATAATCAAAAACATACTTTCATCTTTGAAATCATTTTGGTGTATATGAAGAGGGGATTAAACATAAAAGCCTTGAAGTCAATTTGGGAGATATTTGACCTAAATTTTGAAATTGATGTTTTTAGCAATTACAGTTTTACTTCCTTTGCTCCTGTGTACACAACAGGCATGAAAACAATGGCATTCGTAGAATAGAACTAATAGAAATATTCTTTGGAGCGCAGGAGGATGACGGATGGTCTTGTAGAGGTGTATAAAATCATGAGGGGAATAGACAGGGTGAATGCAGAGAGTCTTTCGGCACTTTGCGCCAGCACCACCATTCACTGTGATCATCCACAATCAGTACCCCGTTCCTGCCTTCTCCCCATATCCCTTGACTCCGCTATCATTAAGAGCTCTATCTAACTCTCTTGATAGCATCCAGGGAATTGGCCTCCACTGCCTTCTGAGGCAGAAAATTCCACAGATTCATAACTCTCTGGGTGCAAAAGGTCTTCTTCATCTTCATTCTCAATGGCCTACCCCTTATTTTTAAACAGTTCTGGACTCCCCCAACATCGGGAACATGTTTCCTGCCTGTAGCGTGTCCAATCCCTTAATAATCGTATATGTTTCAATAAGATCCCCTCTCATCCTTCTAAATTCCAGTGTATACAAGCCCAGCCGCTCCATTCTTTCAACATATGACAGTCCCGCCATCCCGGGAATTAACCTCGTGAACCTACGCTGTACGCCTTCAATAGCAAAAATGTCCTTCCTCAAATTTGGAGACCAAAACTGCACACAATACTCCAGGTGTGGTCTCACTAGGGCCCTGTACAACTGCAGAAGGACCTATTTGCTCCTATACTCAACTCCTCTTGTTATGAAGCTCAACATGCCATTAGCTTTCTTCACTGCCTGCTGTACCTGCATGCTAACTGTGAACGTTTGCAGCCGGATCTGGACCGTTTGGCCATGTGGGCGGAGGAATGGTTAATTGAATTTAAAACAGAGAAGTGCGAGGTGTTGCATTTTGGGACATCAAACAAGGGCAGGACCAACATAGTAAATGGTAGGCCTCTTGGTAGTGTAGTAGAGCAGAGAGATTTAGGAGTACAGATGCATAGTTCCTTGAAGGTTGAATCACAGGTAGACAATGTGGTCAAAAAGGCTCTTGGCACTTTGGCCTTCATCAGTCAGAATATTGAGTATAGAAGTTAGGAGTCATGTTGCAGTTGTATAAGTCATTGGTGAGACTGCATTTAGAATATTGTATTCAGTTCTGGGCACCGTGTTTTTCGGAAAGATATTGTCAAGCTTGAAAGGGTTCAGAAAAGATTTACGAGGATGTTGCCAGGACTAGAGGGTGTGATCTATAGGGAGAGGTTGAGTAGCCTGGGTCTCTATTCCATGGAGAGCAGGAGGATGAGGGGAGATCTTATAGAGGTGTACAAATTCATGAGAGGAATAGATTGGGTAGATGTACAGAATCTTTTGCCTAGAGTAGGGGAATCGAGGACCAGAGGACATTGGTTCAAGGTGAAGGGGAAAAGATTTAATAGGAATCCGATGGGTAACCTTTTCACACAAAGAGTGGTGATGATTTCTATAGATACCCATTGAACAATAAGATCAGGGAAGACATTAGGAGGTGGGACCTAATACCTTATCTTAATTTTGGATCTCGTATTGATTTGTTCAAAATGGTTATGTTACCGAGGCTGTTGTATCTCTTTCAATCACTTCCACTAGATATATCAGACCAACAATTTCAAGAATGGGATAAACATATCTCGAGGTATATTTGGCAGGGACAAAGACCAAGAATCAGATACCAGGGGTTACAACTGACCAAAAATAAAGGTGGGGTTGCACTCCCGTGCTTGAAAGACTATTATGCAGCTGCTCAGCTGAGAACATTAATTTATTGGTGCAACCCCGACTATTGTGCTAGATGGAAGGAGATTGAGATTGCTATAACAGAGGAATTTCCGATTCAGGCTGCAATCGGAGATAAGGAGTTAACAAATAAGTTAATTAATTTGGGAAACTAATGGATTCGATTATCACTTAAGGTATGGAATAAGGTCGTTACCCAAAATCATCTGAGGGATGCTGTGAAGGTTTTGAGATGGTGCACGTTTGATCCAGATTTTGTACCAAAAAGACAGGACACTAGTTTTAAAAGATGGAGTTCTCAAGGTTTGACATCATATTGCACATTTTTACATAAGGGGTCTATGAACAGCTTTGAGAATCTGAAGAGGCAATTTGGTTTGAATAATGATGATTTCTATAGATACCTTCAAATTCGCCATTATATAGATCAAATACAAAAGGATTGTGCAGAAGTAAAATGGGATAATATTTTGTTAAATGTATTTATTGATGCTTACCATGGAGGCTCAAAACAGAAAACCATCTCAAAATTATACAAGGGTTTACGGCAGAGAAAAGGCAACTCACTGTATGTAAAACAGAAATGGGTAAGGGAAGGTAATCTGGTTCTAAAGGAAGAAACCTGGGAGAGCTTATGTGAGATACAATGGAAAACTTCAAGTTCAAATGTTTGGCGGGTGTTTTGCTGGAAAACCCTTATTAGGTTTTTTATTACACCAGTTCAAAAAAGGCATTACACAAATTCTTCTTCATGCTGGCGACAATGTGGGTGCCTTGAGGCAAACCATTTTCACATATTTTGGTCTTGTGTATCAGTGATCCCATTTTGGCAGGAGATTCATAAAGTTTTACAAAAAGTTTTTTATATGGATATTCCATTTAAATTTGAGTTTTTATATTTTGGTGCTTTACCAGTACAAAATGCTTCTATTAAAGATAAGTATCTTTTCCAGATCTTAAGTGCTGCCAGCAGGAAAGCTATTACTAGGAAGTGGTTGAAACCTGGAAAACCTAATGTGGATGACTGGATTAACATTGTATATGATATTTTTATAATGGAAAGGATAACTTTTGCTTTAAGATTGCAACAGGGAATATTTTTGAAAAGGTGGGAAAAATGGATGTTGTACATCATGCCCGTACGGCCATCATTCGTTTAAAGCGGATCTTTGTATCCTACTTCCGTGTCCTATCTCATTTTCCTTGATTTCATACCGCTCCAGAAGTAGTGATGAAATATTATAGAGGTATACCCCAAATGTTGTTTTTTTTTTTTTTTTTACTTTCTTTTTTATTTTTATTATTATTTTTTTTTACATACATACAAACACAAACTAAACAAACATAGGAGATGCATATTGAATGTAAATACCCTTACTTTAAGTTCCCAAAATCGGAAGAGACTAGAGTCCCGGCATTGCCTGTATTAATAATGACCATCTTTTATCAAACATGTCTGTTGTCAACTGTAACCTTGCTGTGATTTTTTCCATTATATACACATTTTTTACCCTATCTCTCCATTGCATTATGCTTGGAGGCTGTGGTTTCAACCAAGAAGTTGTTATCGTCTTCTTTGCTATCAGCAGCAGGATTGTCAGTAAATGTTTCGACCTCTTATCTGTCATACTGTCAGGAATTATACCCAAAATGTAAAGTGCTGGTTCCAGAGGGAAGTTAATGCCCATAATCTGTTTAATTTCCTTTTGAATATTCTTCCAGAAATCCTGTATTTTTGGGCAATCCCAGAATATATGAGTGGAGTCCCCAACTTCTCCACACTCCCTCCAACATAAATCAGTTGTATTACTATATTTCGATGTAATGAATGGAGTATAAAAGTAACGCATTTTAACTTTCCAGTCAAATTCCCTCCATGTTGGGCTCTTAGTTAGTTTATGTCCCTCTTTAAATGATTCCTCCCACCCTTCTTCTGATATTATGATATTCGCTTCCAGTTCCCATTTTTCTTTGATATGTAAGTTGTTCTCATTGGATTCATGTTGTAGTGCTTCATAAATTTTTGATATAATCCCTTTTTTTGACTTGTCTTCCGAGAACCCCCACAACACTTCCTCTAATTTAGATGGAGTCTTGCAGATGTTCTCCCATTCCTGATGTTTCTGTAGGTAATCTCTTAGCTGTAAGAATTTGTAAAAGTCATGAGCAGGTAAATTGAATTCTTTTTGAAGTTGTGTGAATATTTTCATTGTTTGTCCCTGAAACATTTGATCTATGTATATTAGCCCTTTGTCAGCCCATCTGTCAAATCCTGAGTCCATGGTAGATGGTACAAAGTCTGGGTTTTTTGCTATTCTAGTAGCCCTGCTTACAGAATTTGACAGCTTCAGCTTCTTTCTTCCTGCTGACCAGATTTTCATTGTTACCCTAATCCACTCGTTGCCCATCCTGAGCCTCTTCCGGGCCTTCTCGTTTAAAAATGGGAGTGATTCTAAAGGCAAATTTTTACAAGCGTTTTGCTCCATCTCCACCCACATTGAATCTTTCTCTTTAGTAGTCCACATGATTAAGGCTCTGAGTTGCGTTGCCCAATAATAATTTCTTAAATTAGGCAAGTTCAACCCTCCCTTTTCTTTTTTGCTAAGAAGCGTCTTGTATTTAATTCTTGCTTTTTTACTTTGCCATAAGAATTTCGATATAATTTTATCCAGTTTTTTTTAGAAAAGCTCCCGAGATCATAATAGGCAACGATTGGAACAAAAACAACAGTCTTGGCAATATATTCATTCTGACTGTTTCTACTCTTCCCACCAGAGTCAACGGCAAAATCTCCCATCCAGCCAAATCATCCTTTATCTCAGATATCAGTTTCCCATAATTAGCTTCAAATAGCTGTGCTGTATTCAAAGTGATAATTATACCAAGGTATCTAAACCCTTTTTTGGTCCATTTAAAATGGACTTTTTCTTTAAGTTCCACTGGACAATCTCCTGAGAGCATCATTGCTATTGATTTGGCTTCATTTGTCAAATATCCTGATATTTCACCATATTCTTTTAGGTTATCTAGTAGAGCTGGTATAGACGTGGAGGGCTCCACTATGTATGTTAATAAATCGTCCGCAAATAATGACGTCTTGTGTTCTATGCCCCCTTCATCTTTTATTCCTTTAATGTTTTTATTTTGTCTTATTGACTCTGCTAACGGTTCAATACTTGCAGCAAACAGTAGCGGGCTCAGGCAATCTCCTTGCCTGACTCCTCTTTTGAGGTAGAAGAAGTCTGAGCAGCAGCCATTAATTCTGATCCGTGATTTGGGATTTTTATAGACAATTCTTACCCAGTCTATAAACGTTGAGTGAAACCCAAAAACCTTCAATGTTTGATATAAAAAGTTCCATTTCACGCGGTCAAACGCTTTTTGTGCATCTAGGCTAAGCAGCATGGTAGGTCTAGGATTATTTTTAGCACATGATATAAGATTTAGTGTTCTCCTGATATTGTTAGCCCCCTGTCTCCCCGGGATAAACCCCGTTTGATCTGGCTTGATTAATTTAGTTATATGTTGTTGCATTCTCTGTGCTAGTATGCTTGTTAATATTTTTAAATCATTACAGAGCAAGCTGACCGGTCTATATCCCTCACATGAAGTCGGATCTTTGCCCTCCTTATGTAGTACGGAAATTATGGCTTCTGACCAAGTATCTGGGCGGTTTCCTGTTGACAGCGCATAATTAAAAACTTTACATAATTCTGGTGTTATGTCTTCTGCAAAACATTTATAATACTCCCCTGAGAAGCCATCTGTACCTGGGGATTTGTTACTTTTAAGGGTTTTTATAGTATCGGCTATTTCTTGTGACGAAATTGGTTTTATCATTTCAGATGCTTCTTCTACCTTTAATGCTGGTAAATGTAGTTTTTTGAAAAATTCTTGTGTTTTGGTCTCAGTGAGATTAGATTCTGAGTCACTGTATAAGTTTTTATAATATTCTGCAAAGGCCTTTGCTATCTCTTTTGGCTTAGCCATAATAAAATTGGAAGTGGGATGTCTTATTTTTGTAACTATTCTATTTGTTTGAGCTTTTCGCAGTTGGAATGCCAGTAACCGGCTTGCTCTGTTACCCATCTCATAATATCTTTGATTTATAAAACGAAGAGCTCCTTCTGCTTTATATGTTAAAAGTTCGTCTAACTCTTGTCTCATTTTTTTTAATTCGACGAGAATAGAATTGTTTCTTGTTCTTTTATGTTCTAACTCCAACTCTCTGATTTTACTTTCTAGCTTTCCTTGCCTTTCCATTCGAGTTTTTTTCAATCTGGAAGTTATCTCTATTATTTTCCCTCTCATGACTGCTTTTCCTCCCTCCCATAATGTCGATGGTGAGACCTCGCCATTGTCATTTATTTGAAAATATTCCTTTAAGTTTAGTTTTAGTTCTTTGACAACCTTTTCATCTGATAGGATTGACACATTAAGTCTCCAGTACTTAAAGAAGGATTCCCTGCCCAGCTCAATGGATAGTATGACAGGGGCGTGGTCACTTATAGTTATGGATTCTATACTGCAGTCCCTGACTGTATGTATCTGTTGTTTTGACACACAAAAAAAGTCTATCCTCGAATAACTCCCATGTGGGTTAGAGTAAAAGGTAAAATCTCTTCCTTTAGGATTATTATGTCTCCATGGATCAACCAGACCTAATTCTTTTATAACATTATTTAGGACTCTGGATTTTTTCGTTTTTGGTCCCCTCTCAGATGGCAACCTGTCTAAGTTACCATTCTGTATGGTATTAAAATCCCCTCCCAAAATTATCATCCCTCGTCCGTTACTGGTAAGTATATTGGCTATGTTTTTAAAGAATGTTTCATTTTCTTCATTTGGGGCATAGATGTTTAATATTGAAATACTCATATCTCCTATTGTGCCAACCACCATGATATATCTTCCCATATCACCTTTAATCACTTTCTCTACAGAAAATGGTAGGGATTTATTAATTAGTATGGCCACCCCCCTTTTCTTGCCATATGAAGCATGGAATACTTGGTTTACCCATTCCCTTTTCAGTTTTTTATGTTCATTTTCACTCAAGTGAGTTTCTTGGATTAGTGCAATGGCACATTGTAATTTCTTCAACTGACTCAATATTTTCTTTCTCTTAATAGGGTGATTTAGACCGTGCACATTATAAGAAACAAGGTTCAACTTATTCATGACATTTTAAGATGTAGGCCATAAACTCGGTTCCTCCTATAAATCAAAACAACTGTGCAAAACGATACACAGCGAAAAAACAAACAAACAATACACATCTCCCTCTGAACTACTATACAAAAATAACATGTGACTCCCAAAAGTCCCGTCATCAGAGAGTGTGGCAATCTCTCTGGGGAAATGGCACAATGTGCACCTGCAACTTCTCAGAATTAAGTTGCTCCTTGCTCAAATTGAGATCCAGCTTTGCTCCTTCAACCAATTTTGACATTATTCAGTATAAGTGTTACTTAAATCCCATAACTAGCTCCTTTTCAATTCTTTGAACATTAAACATAAATTCAGATTGTCCGCATTATATATACTTCAGGATTGTCATTTATTTTTTTACCCTTAGTTCCAGGCTGTTTTTTTCAATTTTTAGTCCTTACCACTGTGGACCTCAGAGTTCACAGACCGAGGGCTTGTATGTCCGCCTCTGTGATGGGTGGCTGTCTCCTCTTTCCCTTCTGTCCTGTCCCCGTGGTCCAGCTGCCCTCCATCCTCACTCTCTGTAGTTTCTCCCACTCGTCCTCCTCCACATGGATCCCCATGTCCTTCAGCATGGGGGCAGCCTCCATCAGTGTATTGAATGTCTTCCTCTCTGTTCCCAGAAACACCTTCAGTCTTGCAGGATATGGGGACTGTGCCTTTATGTTTTTCTCCTTCAACTTTTTTATTACATCCCGCACAGGGATAGCAAAGAAGTGCTGCCAGCAGGAAAGCTATTACTAGGAAGTGGTTGAAACCTGGAAAACCTAATGTGGATGACTGGATTAACATTGTATATGATATTTTTATAATGGAAAGGATAACTTTTGCTTTAAGATTGCAACAGGGAATATTTTTGAAAAGGTGGGAAAAATGGATGTTGTACATCATGCCCGTACGGCCATCATTCGTTTAAAGCGGATCTTTGTATCCTACTTCCGTGTCCTATCTCATTTTCCTTGATTTCATACCGCTCCAGAAGTAGTGATGAAATATTATAGAGGTATACCCCAAATGTTGGTTTTAGTTGTTTTTGTTTTTGTTTTTGTTTTTGTGTGTAGTTAAGTTTTGGATATGATCAAATGTCCAGTAAGTCATTACCCATCCTTGTAGTGCTTCCAATACCTGTGGTATGCTTTATTTTGGGATATGCAGTATTTGTGAACTAAGGAGGGTTTAAGGTGAATGAGAATGTGTATCATTGCGGAATGTATGGAACTGGAAAATCAAAATAAAAATAGAATTATAAAAAAAAGAATAAATGGGAGGCCATTTAAAACTGAGGTGAGAAAAAACGTTTTCACCCAGAGAGTTGTGAATTTGTGGAATTCTCTGCCACAGAGGGCAGTGGAAACCAAATCACTGGATGGATTTAAGAGAGTTAGATAGAGCTTTTACAGTCAGTTTTTATATTCCCCACAAGTTTTCTTTCATGCTCTTTTCTCCCCCTCTTAATTAGCCCCTTTGTCCTCTGTTGAATTCTAAATTTCTCCCAGTCCTCCGGTTTGGGAGAAATGGAAAGGGGACATGTTTCCTGCCTCTAACGTGTCCAACCCCTTAATAATCCTATAAATTTCCAAGTTAGGAAAAGGGGACGTACAACGAGATCTGGGTGTCCTAGTGCATCAGTCACTGAAAGGAAGCATGCAGGTACAGCAGGCAGTGAAGAAAGCCAATGGAATGTTGGCCTTCATAACAAGAGGAGTTGAGTATAGGAGCAAAGAGGTCCTTCTGCAGTTGTACAGGGCCCTAGTGAGACCGCACCTGGAGTACTGTGTGCAGTTTTGGTCTCCAAATTTGAGGAAGGATATTCTTGCTAATGAGGGTGTGCAGCATAGGTTTACTAGGTTAATTCCCGGAATGGCGGGACTGTCATATGTGAAAGACTGGAGCGACTAGGTTTGTATACACTGGAATTTAGAAGGATATGAGATTATTAAGTGGTTGGACACGTTAGAGGCAGGAAACATGTTCCCAATGTTGGGGGAGTCCAGAACAAGGGGCCACAGTTTAAGAATAAGGGGTAGGCCATTTAGAACTGAGATGAGGAGAAGCTTTTTCAGTCAGAGAGTTGTGAATCTGGAATTCTCTGCCTCAGAAGGCAGTGGAAGCCAATTCTCTGAATGCATTCAAGAGAGAGCTAGATAGAGCTGTTAAGGATAGCGGAGTCAGAGGGTATGGGGAGAAGGCAGGAACGGGGTACTGATGTTGAGAATGATCAGCCATGAGCACATTGAATGGCGGTGCTGGATCGAAGTGCCGAATGGCCTCCTCCTGCACCTATTGTCTATTGAACATTCTCATAAATCTCCTCTACCTGCCTACCAGTTTAATGACATCCTTCCTAATGCAGAGCAACGAGAAATGCACACTGTGCTTTAAATGTGACCTTACTAACATCTTGTTCTTGATTAGTACGGGTATCAGGGGTTATGGGAAGAAGGCAGGAGAATGGGCATAGGAGGGAGATCAGCCATGAATGAATGGCGGAGTAGACTTGTTGGGCCGAATGGCCAAATTCTGCTCCTATCACTTATGATCTCATGAACATGACATCCCAACTCCCGTTCTCAGTACATTGACCGATGTGCTGTCAACCGATTGCCGAATAGACCAACATCCTCCCTACAGCAGAGCAACCAGAAGTGTACACAGTAGTTTACATGTGGCCTTACCAACGTCTTGCACAGCTGTAACATGACAGCCCAACTCATGAGAGGAATAGTTTGGGTAGATGCACAGAGTCTCTTGCCCAGAGTAGGGGAATCGAGAAGCAGAGGGCATAGGTTCAAGGTGAAGGGGAAAAGATTTCTATAGGAATCTGAGGGGTGACTTTTTAACACAAAGGGTGGTGGGTGTATGGAACGAACTGCCAGAGGAGGTAGTTGAAACAGTTGGGCCTGTTTCCATACCGTATGACTCTTTCACCTCTCCCTGGAGCTAATACCCCCTAATCCAGGAATCATTCTGGTAAACCTCAGCACCTTTCCAAAGCTTCCACATCCTTCTTGTAATGGGGTGACCAGAGCTGCACACAGTACTCCAAATGCAGTTAATCAAAGTCCTATAAAGCTGTATCATGACTTTCTGGTCCCTGATACTCAATGCCTTGACCTATGATTGTAAGCATGCCTTCTTTCCCACTCTATCTACTTAAGTTGCCATTTCCAGGTAGTTATGAACTTGGACCCCAAGATTCCTCAATGCCATTCATTGTATATTTCCCCTTACATTTGATCTCCCAAATTGCAGCACTTCACACTTGTTTGTATTAAACTCCATCAGCCATTTCTCCAACCATTTCTGTAGCTAATCTATATCCCGCCCGATACCTTGACAGCCTTCCTCACAGTCAACGACCCCAACAATCTTAGTGGCATCTGCAAACTTAATAACCAACCCGTCTACGTTTACATCCAGGTCATTTTTATATATCATAAACAGAAAGTTATGTTAACATTGTATAACATCTTGATCAGCTCCCAACTATATGTCAAAATATCAGAAATACAGAATAAAACCTGCTGTCTATTCCAGCATTTTCTAACTTCATTCCTTGGTCATTTTGTGGAGATGGTGCGGAGGGGGGTCTGTGTGATGGACTGGGCAACCTCGTCACTACTTCCCTTCTCACAGTCCTTGTGAAAACTGAAATCTCCCATTGTATGTGTGTAAGAAGGAACTGCAGATGCTGGTTTAAACCGAAGATTGTTCCACTGATTGTGCTCCACGGTTGCCTAACCTCTATTATCAGCAGGTCTCTCCCACTAGAACCATGCATCGGTTCCAGTGTCACACCCAGTTCCAGTTCAACAACATTGCTGACATTATAAACATTTATGCATTTACATATTAAAAATATCTTGATCAGGTGTTTAAAAGTTCCCGGCGGGCCTTCCCCAGCGACCGTGTCGACCCGCGCCGCTCCACCGCCCAGCAGCAGGTCGCAGCCGTCGCTGTACCCGGCCCCCGGGACCAACAACAGGCCGCAGCTCCATCCGGCCCACAGACACCGCGCTAGGCCCACAGCCCCCACCAGGCAGAGTCCCACAGCACCGCTGGGTCCTACTGCCCACCCGCTACTACAGGTAACTGCAGCCAGTCCTCCACTGGATCTCCCCCTTCCCCCTCTAGCCAGGCGACCTCAAGTACTCCCCACATCGGTCCTCATGCCCCCCTCTGCCCTGCTAACCCACCACCCCCTCACCATATATCCCCTCCACCTGCCCCCCTGCCTCCATCCAACCCCAACCCCCACCATTGCCGGGTGTTCACCATCCCCCCTGACCTCCCCCTTTCAGACACCAAACGGTCTGTCCTCAGCAGAGGCCTTACCTTTGTTCCTCTCCGCCCCCACATCAACGAGTTCCGCGTCCGCCATGACGTGGAGCTCTTCTTCCGCCGCCTCCGAGCCTTTTTCCATGGGAAGGAGTCCCCACCCCCCACTGATGACCCCTTCTCCTGTCTCCAGCGGACCCCCTCCTCCTGGACCCCCCCCCCCAGTTGGCCAACTACCCTCACTAGAAGTTTTCATCTCCAACTGCCGTCGTGACATTAACCGCCTTAAATTCTCCACTCCCCTGACTAACTCTAACCTCTCCCCTCCTGAAAGTGCAGCCCTCCACTCACTCCGAAACAAACCGGACTTAATCATCAAACCCGCTGACAAGGGAGATGCTGTGGTAGTCTGGCGTGCTGACCTCTACCGGACCAAGGCCAGACGACAACTCTCAGACACCTCTTCCTACCTATCCCTGGACCATGACCCCACCGACAAACACCAGACCTTTATCATCAGCACCATCACGGACCTCACCATCTCCAGCGATCTACCCTCCAATGCCTCCAAACTCATAGTTCCCCAGCCCCGCACGGCCCGATTCTACCTCCTACCCAAAATCCATAAACAGAACTGTCCCGGCAGACCCATTGTCTCTGCCTGCTCATGCCCCACCAAACTTATTTCCACTACCTCGACTCCATCCTATCCCCCCTGGTTAAATCCCTCCCCACCTACGTCCAAGACGCCTCACACGCTCTCCATCTCCTCGATAACTTCCGGTTCCCAGGCCCCCACTCCCTCATCTTTACCATGGATGTCCAGTCACTCTACATTTCCATCCCCCACAAGGATGGTCTCGAAGCCCTCCGTTTCTTCCTCGACCGTAGAACCAGCCAATCCCCATCGACCAACACTCTTCTCCGCCTAGCAGAGCTGGTTCTTACCCTCAACAACTTCTCCTTTGACTCCTCCCACTTCCTCCAAACCAGAGGCGTAGCTATGGGCACTCGCATGGGCCCTAGCTACACCTGCCACTTTGTCGGGTACGTCGAACAATCCCTGTTCCGGGTGTACACTGGCCCCATCCCCGAACTCTACCTCCGTTACATCGACGACTGCATTGCTGCTACCTCTTGTACCCATGCAGAACTCACTGACTTCATACACTTCACTTCCAATTTCCATCCTGCCCTTAAATATACCTGGACTATCTCCATCTCCCTCCCGTTTCTGGACCTCACCATCTCCTTCACAGGAGACAGACTAGTGACGGACATTTACTATAAACCCACTGACTCGCACAGCTATCTGGACTACACTTCTTCCCACCCGATCCCCTGCAAAAAGTCTATCCCCTACTCCCAAATCCTCCGTCTACGCTGCATCTGCGCCCGGGATGAGGAGTTTCACATTCTTCAGGAAAAGGGGCTTCCCCTCCTCCATTATAGATGAGGCTCTCACTAGGGTCTCTTCTACATCCCACAGCTCCGCTCTTGCTCCCCCTCCCCCCACTCGCAACAAGGACAGAATCCCCCTCGTTCTCACCTTCCACCCCACCAGCCAGCGGATCCAACAAATCATCCACCAACATTTCCGTCACCTACAATGGGACCCCACCACTGGCCATATCTTCCCATCCCCTCTCCTCTCTGCATTCCACAGAGACCGTTCCCTCCGTAACCCCCTGGTCCACTCGTCCCTTCCTACCCAAACCACCCCATCCCCGGGCACTTTCCCCTGCAACCGCACGAGATGCAACACTTGTCCCTTTACCTCCCCCCTCAACTCCATCCAAGGACCCAAACAGTCTTTCCAGATGAGACAAAGGTTAACCTGCACCTCCTCCAACCTCATCTATTGCATCCGTTGCTCTAGATGTCAACTTATTTACATCGGCGAAACCAAGTGCAGGCTCGGCGATCGCTTCGCTCAACACCTGCGCTCCGTCCGCATTGACCAAGCTGATCTCCCGGTGGCCGATCACTTCAACTCCCCCTCCTATTCCCAGTCTGACCTTTCTGTGATGGGCCTCCTCCAGTGCCATAGTGAGGCCCACCGGAAATTCGAGGAACAGCACCTCATATTTTGCCTGGGCAGCTTGCCACCCAGTGGTATGAACATCGACTTCTCCAACTTTAGATAGTTCCTCTGTCCCTCTCTTCCCCTCCTCCTTCCCAGATCTTCCTCTATCTTCCTGTCTGCACCTACATCCTTCCTTTGTCCCGCCCCCCTGACATCAGTCTGAAGAAGGGTCTCGACCCAAAAAGTCACCCATTCCTTCTCTCCCGAGATGCTGCCTGACCTGCTGAGTTACTCCAGCATTTTGTGAATAAATACCTTTGATCAGGTGTTTGATATGGCAAGAAACTGGTTGCACAGCAAAGTTGTCCTATTACATACAGACGTGTATGGCAGTTTGTTTTTCTTTATTTTCCAGGTCAGGGTTTGATAGGGATTTTGCTTCCGATTCCAACTTGCCCTGGAGAAGGTGGTGGTGAGTTGATTTTTTTAACGATTTGAATGGATTTTGTCTCTACAGCTATCGTGCTACAATGCTGAGAAGTATATTCTGAACGCTGGATCTTCCTGTTTGTTCTATCTATTGTATTTGAGTTTGACTCGCTGGTATTCGTATATGGTATACCTGATCTGTTCGGATGGCATGAAAAACAAAGCTTTTCATGAACGTTGTTACACATGACAATAATAAACCTAAAGCGAAACCTCCTGCTGGTCAAGGACCTCTCAGTGATGTGGGATATAGATCTCGTGGTGATGAGGAGTGGCAGTGTACTGCCAAGTCGGGATGGTATGTGACATGAGGGGATAGCTGCAAATGGTGGCATTCTCATGCTGTTGCTCTATTTTTTTGATACAAAACGGACATATTTTTCTTTACAAATTGGAGCATTGCCAAAGGTTTGCTTCACCCACATTAGGTTCTGCGTGGTAGACTGCCCAGGAAGGTCAGAGCGTATGGGATCCAGAGATAGCTGATAAAAAACTTATGGGTAAAACATTGGCTTCATGGAAGGAAGCAGGGTAATGGTGGAAGACTGAGGACATCTCTGATGTCCGGGTATGGAACATCTCATCTTGGGCCCAGATGCGGCGTAAATGGAGGAATTGGGAGTAGGGGATAGAGTGTTTACAGGAAGCAGGGTGGGAAGAAGTGTAGTTGAGATAGTTGAGAGTCAGTGGGTTTGTAATAGACGTCAGTCGATAGTCTATTTCCTGTGATGGAGACTGAGATCAAGAAAGGGGAGGGAGGTTTCGGAGATAGTCCAAATGAATTTGAGTGTAGGATGGAAATTGGTGGTGAAGTTAATGAAGTTGGGAGATCATGTTACCGTTAATAATAATATAATAATATATTCCTTTATTCGTCCCGCACCGGGGAAATTTGCAGTGTTACAGCAGCAAAGTGGATAACAAGAGAGCATTTCACGTCCCGGCTTCCACCGTATTTCCATGTCGTACCGTAGCAGGTGCATTCGCATTCGCTGGAGTCTGGGGCTTAATTTGTGTAGCGGCTTGGCGAGCAAGCCCACTAATGGCTTGTGGTCAGTAAGGATTACTGATTGACCGACGATGAAGTCATGAAACTTTCTGCATGCGTACAATATGGAGCACAGCTCCTTCTCTATAGTCGCATAATTGCGCTCGGCCGCGTTCACGCGTCGTGATGCATATGTAACCGGTCTTTCGTCTTGCATCAGGACCGCTCCAAATCCACTGTTGGAAGCGTCTGTGGCAATTGAAACGGGTGCGTTCACATTGTACAGTTTGAGTACGGGTGGCGATGTGAGAAGACACTTCAGCTTGTCTACTGCCTGTCTGTGCTTCTGCTCAAAATGCCATGCTACTCCTTTTTCTGTTAGCTGTCTAAGTGGGGCGGTGATCTCCGAGAGGTTCGGAATAAACTTGGCCATGTAGGTGACCATCCCCACGAAAGTTTGCACTTCCGCCTTGTTTGTCGGGTATGGCATTTGTAGCATGCTGCTGACACGAGATGGGTTTGAAAAGTCCGGGAGCAGAGCAAGGACGCCCGTTAGCTGAGAACAAAAGTAAGTGTTAATTGCAGTGGAAAAGGCAGTTTAAAAAGAGCGCCAAGAGGACGCTAATAGTCAGTTTGAAAAGTCCGGCACCAAAGTGATGGCGCACAAGTTGGTGCAGTGTGTTTCCTGCAGGATGTGGGAAGGTAGAGACACTGCTGGAGCTTCTGGGAGCTACACCTGCAAGAACTGTGTCCAGGTGCAGCTCCTGACTGGACGTGTGGCAGAGTTGGAAAAGCAGCTGGTTGACCTCAGGGCCATCCGGGAATGCGAGAGTTTCCTGGATAGGACCTACTGTGAGGCTGTCACGCCAAGGGTCCAGGTCGAGCGAAGGTGGGAGACCGTTTCAGGGGGGAGCAAACGTGGACTACAGGAGACCCCGGTGGCTGTGCCTATTGCAAACAGGTACACCCTATTGGGAACTGTTGGGGCAGAAGACGCTTCCAGTCCGAGCGGCGGACGTGTTGGCGGTTCTATCCCAGGCAAGGAAACGACCGGGGAGACCGAAGTCAGGAAGAGCCATAGTAGTCGGTGACTCCATTGTCCGAGGTACGGACAGTAGATTCTGTGGCGACAGGCGGGAGTTGAGGATGGTTTGTTGCCTCCCTGGTGCCAGGGTTCAAGACATCACGGAGCGGCTTCAGAACATCCTAGCGAGGGAAGGTGATCAACCGGAAGTAGTTGTGCATGTGGGCACAAACGACGTCGGGAGGAAGAGGAAGGAGATACTGCAGCGTGAGTTTAGGGAGTTAGGAAGAAGACTGAGAAGTAGGACGTCGAGGGTGGTTATCTCTGGACTGCTGCCTGTACCTCGTGCTGGTGAGGGCAGGAACAGAGAGATCGGGGATATGAATGTATGGCTGAGGGGCTGGTGCAGGGAGCAGGGACTTAGATTTCTGGACCACTGGGATCTCTTCTGGGGTAGGGGTGACCTGTACAAAATGGACGGGTTACACCTTAACAGCAGGGTGACCAACATTCTGGCAGGTAGGTTTGCTAGTGCTACAAGTGTGGCTTTAAACTAAGTAGTGGGGGGGAGGGGTTGACAAATTGGGAATATGGAGATGGAGTTAAAGGGGAAGCGAATACAGGAGAAACTGTAAAGGACTCTCGTATGAATGGGAAGGGAAGTTCTAGAAGGGATATGAGAGTAAGGTCAGGGCCAATTGTGACCGGTGTGAGAGGGGAGCTAAATACCAAAGTTAAAGTGTTGTATTTAAATGCGCAAAGTATAAGAAATAAAGTGGATGAGGTTGAGGCTCAGTTAGACATTGGCAAGTATGATGTTGTGGGAATCACTGAGACATGGCTACAAGAGGATCAGGGCTGGGAGCTGAATATTCAGGGGTACACAACGTACAGAAAAAACAGACAGGTGGGGAGAGGGGGTGGGGTCGCTCTGTTGGTAAAGAATGATATTCACTCCCTTGCAAGGAGTGACATAGAATCAGGAGATGTAGAATCAGTATGGATAGAGATGAGGAATTGTAAGGGTAAAAGTACCCTAATGGGAGTCATCTACAGGCCCCCAAACAGTAGCCTCGACATAGGGTGCAAGTTGAATCAGGAGCTAAAATTGGCATGTCACAAATGTAGTGCTACGGTGGTCATGGGAGATTTCAACATGCAGGTAGACTGGGAAAATCAGGTTGGTAATGGACCCCAGGAAGGAGAGTTTGTGGAGTGCCTCCGAGATGGATTCTTAGAACAGCGTGTACTGGAGCCTACCAGGGAGAAGGCAATTCTGGATTTAGTGTTATGTAATGAACCTGACCTGATAAGGGGACTCGAGGTAAAGGAGCCATTAGGAGGCAGTGACCACAATATGATAAGTTTTACTCTACAAATTGAGAGGGAGAAGGGAAAATCGGAGGTGTCACTATTACAGTACAGCAAAGGGGATTACAGAGGCATGAGGCAGGAGTTGGCCAAAATTGACTGGAAGGAGGCCCTAGCAGGGAAGACTGTGGAACAGCAATGGCAGGTATTCCTGGGAATAATGCAGAAGTTGCAGGATCAATTTATCCCAAAGAGGGGGAAAGATTCTAAGGGGAGTAAGAGGCACCCGTGGCTGACAAGGGAAGTCAAGGTCAACATAAAAATAAAAGGGAAGAAGTATAACATAGCAAAGAAGAGTGGGAAGCCAGAGGATTGGGACTCTTTTAAAGAGCAACAGAAGATAACTAAAAAGGCAATAGGGGAGAAAAGATGAGGTACGAGGGTAAACTAGCCAATAATATAAAGGAGGATAGTAAAAGCTTTTTTAGGTATGTGAAGAGGAAAAAAATAGTCAAGGCAAATGTGGGTCCCTTGAAGACAGAAGCAGGGGAATTTATTATGGGGAACAAGGAAATGGCAGACGAGTTGAACCGGTACTTTGGATCTGTCTTCACAGAGGAGGATACAAACAATCTCCCAGATGTTCTAGTGGCCAGAGATCCTAGGGTGACAGAGGAACTGGAGGAAATCCACATTAGGCAGGAAAAGGTTTTGGGTAGACTGATGGGACTGAAGGCTGATAAATCCCCAAGGCCTGATGGTCTGCATCCCAGGGTGCTTAAGGAGGTGGCTCTAAAAATTGTGGACGCATTAGTGATTATTTTCCAATGTTCTATAGATTCCGGGTCAGTTCCTGTGGATTGGAGGGTAGCTAATGTTATCCCACTTTTCAAGAAAGGAGGGAGAGAGAAAATGGGAAATTATAGACCAGTTAGTCTGACATCAGTGGTGGGGAAGATGCTGGAGTCAATTATAAAAGACGAAATTGCGGAGCATTTGGATCGCAGTAACAGGATAGTTCTGAGTCAGCATGGATTTACGAAGGGGAAATCGTGCTTGACTAATCTACTGGAATTTTTTGAGGATGTAACTAGGAAAATTTACAGGGGAGAGCCGGTGGATGTGGTGTACCTCGACTTTCAGAAAGCCTTCGACAAGGTCCCACATAGGAGATTGGTGGGCAAAATTAGAGCACATGGTATTGGAGGTAGGGTACTGACATGGATAGAAAGTTGGTTGACAGACAGAAAGCAAAGGGTGGGGATAAATGGGTCCCTTTCAGAATGGCAGGCAGTGACTAGTGGGGTACCGCAAGGCTCGGTGTTGGGACCGCAGCTATTTACAATATAAATAAATGACTTGGATGAAGGGATTAAAAGTACCATTAGCAAATTTGCCAATGATACAAAGCTAGGTGGCAGTGTGAACTGTGAGGAAGATGCTATGAGGTTGTAGGGTGACTTGGACAGGTTGTGTGAGTGGGCGGATGCATGGCAGATGCAGTTTAATGTGGATAAGTGTGATGTTATCCACTTTGGTGGTAAGAATAGGAAGGCAGATTATTATTTGAATGGTGTCAAGTTAGGAAAAGGGAACGTACAACGTGATCTGGGTGTCTTAGTGCATCAGTCACTGAAAGGAAGCATGCAGGTACAGCAGGCAGTGAAGAAAGCCAATGGAATGTTGGCCTTCATAACAAGAGGAGTTGAGTATAGGAGCAAAGAGGTCCTTCTGCAGTTGTACAGGGCCCTCGTGAGACCGCACCTGGAGTACTGTGTGCAGTTTTGGTCTCCAAATCTGAGGAAGGATATTCTTGCTATTGAGGGTGTGCAGCGTAGGTTTACTAGGTTAATTCTCGGAATGGACATGTTAGTGGCAGGAAACACGTTCCCAATGTTGGGGGAGTCCAGAACCAGGGGCCACAGTTTAAGAATAAGGGGTAGGCCATTTAGAACAGAGATGAGGAAAAACTTTTTTAGTCAGAGAGTTGTGAATCTGTGGAATTCTCTGCCTCAGAGGGCAGTGGAGGCCAATTCTCTGAATACATTCAAGAGAGAGCTAGATAGAGCTCTTAAGGATAGCGGAGTCAGGGGGTATGGGGAGAAAACAGGAACAGGGTACTGATTGAAAATGATCAGCCATGATCACATTGAATGGCGGTGCTGGCGCGAAGGGCCGAATGGCCTCCTCCTGCACTTATTGTCTATTGACACGCCTGCTTGCGAGATGACGTGTCCCACATATTGAATCTCGTTTGAGCGCATTACCGACTTTCTGGGATTGAGTTTTAGGCTGGATTCTTTCACCCGTTGGAGTAGGGCTTTCACCCTTGCGTCATGTTGTTCTGCATTCACACCCCAAACGAGAATGTCGTCAACGACTATCTCCACCCCTTCTAAATCGCCGAACTCTTCCTGCATCGCCCGCTGCCAAATCTCACTTGCGGATGAGATTCCAAATGGAAGGACGAGGTATCGGTATTTACCGAAAGGAGTATTAAATGTGGTCAGACGTGAGCTATCATCACTCAGTGGGAACTACCAGTACCCACTTGGAGCGTCAAATTTCGAGAACCATTCTGCCTTCGGCATGTGGGCTGCAATGTTCTCGAACGTCGGCATCGGGAAATGCTCCCTATGAATGGCCGCATTGAGGTCACGTGGGTCAAGGTATATGCGGACTTCGCCATTAGGCTTGCTAACAACAGTCATTGAATTCACCCAATCTGTCGGTTCGTGCACAGGGGTTATGACTCCCAAGTTTTCCATGCGCTCTAATTCGTCTTTGACCTTATCCCTGATCTTATAGGGATAGTGCGGGGTGGGTTTTGCTTAGGTTGCACGTTCTCTTGGAGCGCTATGTTGTACTCGTGTCTTTTTAGCCTTCCCAGCCCTTGGAAAAGCTCACGGTTTTCCTCAATGATCTTCGCAGTGTATAGTGGGCTTGCACTCACGCCATCAACTGCCTCCTTTCGTATAAGAAGCCCTAACTTTTCACACGTTAGCTTCCCAAATATGGGTTTCACATTCCCCCTCACTATTTGAAAGACAACCCTATATTCTTTCTTACCTACTTTGACGTTCCCCTTTGCCTGTTCCACAGGCTTCATTGTATGTCCAGAGTATGATCTCAGTGTTACGTTCGTGTTCAGTAAGGCAAGACCAGTCTTTCTGAACAAGTGCTCTGGCAGAATGTCAACTTGAGCTCCAGAGTCAAGTTTGAAATCAATGTTCACATTGTTGATGCTGCACATCTGTCCCCATTCACGCGTCGACTCAATCACATCGTCAATCACGGCGTCAATGTAAAATACATCAACGTCGTCGTCCACAGGCTCAGGCAGCGGAGAAGTGTTGATCTGGAACTCAACGTCGCGGACGTCACGGCTCCAGTCCCCGGCCTTCTGTCTGATTAGCCGGTCATGTTGTCGGGGCCGTGGGTGGCTGCTGGGCGCTCCATTTACCGGGCAGTCGGGGGATCTGGAAAGATGTCCAATCTCTCCGCAGGTGTGACATCGCATGTACTGAGCGGGGCAGTAGTTGCTTTTATGCTCACTGGTGCATGACCGACAGTCGGTATCCTTACCAGAATCACGGATTCCTGTCTATGGTTGTCTGGGTCGCAAATCCTTGCCTCGGCCCCATGGCCGACCGGCGCTGTCCCGCTACACGTAATCAACAATCTCTTCAGTGTCGATGGCGGTCGGGGCAATCTGCTTCATGTGTTCGGCTGATGCCTCGGCGATCAAACACATGTCACTGCATTTTTTCAGTGTTAAATCATCGCATTGTTAGCTAGATAGAGCTCTTGAGGATAGCGGAGTCAGGGGGTATGGCGAGAAGGCAGGAACGGGGTACTGATTGAGAATGATCAGCCATGATCACATTGAATGGCGGTGCTGGCTCGAAGGGCCGAATGGCCTCCTCCTGCACCTATTGTCTTGTAGTAGTTTCTCCCGGAGCGGCTGGCTGGTGATGCCACAGCATTGTAGTAGTTTCTCCCGGAGCGGCTGGCTGGTGATGCCACAGCATTGTAGTAGTTTCTCCCAGAGCTGCTGGCTGGTGATGCCACAGCATTGTAGTAGTTTCTCCCGGAGCTGCTCGCTGGTGATGCCACAGACGATTCTGTCTCGCAGCAATGAGTCATGGATAATGCCAAACTCGCAATCATTAGCTAAAGACTTCACTGCAGTCAGGTAGCTGGAGAAGGTCTCCCCTCGCCGCTGATTACGTGTATGAAAGATGTATCTTGAGACAGTTAAGTTCTTCCTTGGTCCACAGTATGTCTGAAACTTATTCTTCAACTGTTGTATTTTGTCACATTCCTCCT
Organism: Rhinoraja longicauda; assembly: GCF_053455715.1. Lineage (NCBI taxonomy): Eukaryota > Metazoa > Chordata > Chondrichthyes > Rajiformes > Arhynchobatidae > Rhinoraja > Rhinoraja longicauda. Next base: position 2,404,951 of record NC_135953.1, on the reverse strand, counting down.
GGGCAAACTGAAAGGTCTCATAAATCTGCTGAGAGGCCGGCCCTGCTATGTGTAGGAATGTTGCACACCGAATCTTATCTGGCTTACTCGTCAGTTCTGTTGCCGTCTTGTACAGTTGGAATGCCCTTATCCAGTCCTTATAATTCTCGGCCAAGTTCCCTTGCATGGAGAGTGGTCCCGGTGGCTTGAGTCCAGACATTCTTTTTTTTCGTTTCTTTTTTCTTCTGACACCATGTAATGTCCGCTGTTGTGACTAGCACAATGAATATACGCCCGACATCTTGTAAGAAGATTTTAATAAACCCCCGCCCCAGGAAACTTCTAGAAAAACACCTGACCTCAGTCACAAGGCAAAAACACATTTGCCAGCTTCTGCTTTTGGCCTCCAGGGGGCACTGGCATTTATATTATATATACATCACAGACACTACTAACACAAAGATAAACTGAGTTTTACTGCTATGCTGTTTGTAGAGGGTTTGGCACACCTGACCATAAGGACAGCAAGGTCCGGCCAGACCATTTCACACGTTAAGGGCGCCTCTGAGCATCACACCTGTGGTCTAAACCTGTCCACTGAAAAGCAGCTGCAACAACCAGGTGTGGATTGTGGGCGGAGTCTGCGATGCATGCAGTTTTCCATCTTTCAAAGTAATATAGTGTTTTTGAATAAAGTTGATTTAGGTGATTTAAAAAAAAATAGGTGTCGGAATTTATTGAATTTCTAAGTACCTTATCATGACATCTCATTCAAAGATTCTAGTCGCATTCGTTTTGACCATTAAAATCAAACACTGACACACACTGCGCTATGAAAACACTTTTCATTCATTATTTAGATCAATGAGGCAAGCACAAAGTACAGTGACGTGTGAAATGGTCTGGCCGGACCTTGCTGTCCTTATGGTCAGGTGTGCCATACCCCCTACAAACAGCATAGCAGTAAAACTCAGTTTATCTTTGTGTTAGTAGTGTCTGTCTACGTGTGAGCTTTGGCCTTTAATAAACATAGTGAAATGCCTGTGGATGTGCTTGCCTCATTGATCTAAATAAATGAATGAAAAGTGTCTCATAGCGCAGCGTGTGTGTCAGGGTTTGGTTTTAATGGTCAAAACAAATGCGACTATAATCTTTGAATGAGATGTCATGAGAAAGTACTTAGAAATTCAATAAATGCCGACACCTGTCTTTTTAAAAATCAACTTTATTCAAAAACTCTAAATGAGATATCATGATAAAGTACAGGCGGCAACCTTGCAAACCTGGGGACAGCATGTGACAGTGCCCACAATAAGCAATGATACTGGCCGACAAGCCAGCTGTCGCTGAGAAATTTCAAACCGGATAATTTCTCAGCGACACGCCGAGATCCACCACTATTTTTGGAAGACTCCTCACGATCATGCCCGCGAACTGTCGGCGACAGCCTAGTCGCCAGCAGTCGCCTTAAAATCGCCTAAGTGGGACAGGCCCTTAACTTCCCCTTGCTACCTTCACCAGCATGTGGCATTGGGAGCAATGCGGAGATTACTCTCTCTGTGGGAGTGCTCAGGGAGAGGTAGCAACTCTGATGGGGGTCATGTCGTGGTGCTTTGAGGGTAGTTTGTCCACCTTTGGTCCCCATCTGGCATCCAGCTCTCACCTGTGGCTCCAAGAAGCTGTTAGCATGCGGCAATGGCCACACCCTGGAAAACTGCTTCAGCTGACGTGCTAAACCACGCGAGGGTAACTGACGGGTCTCAGACCCTCAGTGAGTTCATGGACTTGCTCAGCCCAGCATGCAAGGTCTGTGCTGGCAGATTGGGTGGAGGAAATCCACTGGAGGGTTCAACAGCCGATAGGGCGGCTCAGCAACGCACTGTGGAGCGCAAAGGGCATGTCAAAGCACGAAGAAGACATGGCCATCCAGTGCAGCCAAGAGAGTTTCCAGCCGTAACGTCTAACCATGCCACTGGAATCCACCTCCTGCGGCCGAGAGTGGGGTTGCTCGTGTGTAACAACCTCTCCACCTTCATCTCTCCCGTCCATAGGTTTTTGTGCAAGTCTAAAGACTGCACAACCATGCTATTGGTGGCTACCACGAGCCACCACCACTATCTTTGTGCTCCTGCTTTTTAACCTTTTGCCAAACTCCCTGTATTCATTCTGCAGGACCTCATCCCTTCATCCTTCCCCACGGTGTGTCAGAGCCAGGCTGAACACCACAGACCTGACTGCTGCTGCTGCACTGCCCTGACTGGTGATCTCCACCAACAGTATCCAAAGGCCATACCTGTTGTCAAGGGGGGTGGCTACAGGGGACCTGCACTGCCTCCTCCCATTCCTGGTACTCTCTGCCTGCATCCTTGGCATGACCATCCTGCAACAACTCGTATCAATGACATCTTTATAAGAAAATAACTGCAGATGCTGGTACAAATCGAAGGTATTTATTCACAAAATGCTGGAGTAACTCAGCAGGTCAGGCAGCATCTGAGGAGAGAAGGAATGGATGACGTTTCGGGTCGGTAGGACTGGAGTCACTGACATAGCTTGTTGTTTGTTTGGTTTGTTGTTAGTCTGTGAGCTGAAGCGAGGAACGCGCAGGTGTGCTTGATCAGTCTGAAGAAGGGTATCGACCCGAAACGTCACCCATTCCTTCTCTCCTGAGATGCTGCCTGACCTGCTGAGTTACTCCAGCATTTTGTGAATAAATGACATATTTATCCTCATTCTATGGTGTGCCTGCACTAATAGGTTGGGGTATTGTGTGTGTAGATCAATCATATTTATCTCTGTCTATATAACCTTCGCCACATATCCTATGCTTGGTACACATTCCACTTTGTAATCCAGTCCAGGATTTAGGTAGGACTGGAGTCACTGACATAGTTAGCGTGTTGTTTGTTTAGTTTGTTGTTAGTCTGTGAGCTGAAGTGAGGAACGCGCTGGTGTGATGCTCACTCGGCATGGGTTTAATAAATGTTTTATGGTTCACCCAATACTTCATAATGGATTGATTACAAACAGTGTGTAAGAGTCAGCAAGTTATAATGCAGTTTTAGAGGACTTTGGCCAGGCTATATTTGGAGTATCGCGAGCAGTTCTCATCGTCCCATTAAAGGAAGGATATGGAGACTTTGGAATGGGTGCATCCATCCAAAGACAGTGAACATCCACCTTATCTTTGCCACTCATGGTTTTATTAACTTCTGTAAAGTCACGCTTCAGCCTCCAATGATCCATGAATAAATCCCCAGCCTCTCCTTGTTACGGAAATCTGAAACCCGCAGTCACATGGTTTCTGTGAAAAGCCAAGGATGTGGATGTGGTGAAACTGAAAGCACTGAAGCTCAATAAAACCAAGGCACAACCTGGGCACTGGTCACACTGACAACCTGAAGCAGCCACTCACCTGTCCGGGACACTGAAGGAAGGAGCTGGTAATCAGTCACTGTGCGTTTTGCTGTCTATTGGTCTGCGTTACACTTATTCAGTGCTGTCTCTGGTGTTCAGTTCACTCACCTTCCAATGTTATTTCTGGCAGAGTGTGGGCGGTGAGATCGTGTGATCGGAGCCACAGACACTACTCTCGTGAGAGGTAAGGCCAAGAGAGGGGTCGGAGACCGGCAGTAGCTGTGGGATTGGAACGACGGAGGTATAGAAGGATGGACAGGTAGAGTGGGAGCGGTGAGATCGTGTGATCGGAGGTGGGTTACGAGGTGGGGTGGGAGTAGGGGAGAGGGGAGTGGATTAGGTGGGGGAATTTGGGTGGGAGTGGGTGGGTGAGTGTGGATGGGGAGGAGGGCAGTGGGGCTAGGGGGAGGGCAGTGGGTGGAGTGGCGGGTAGGGGAGGGGGGACTGGGGGGAGTGGAGAGGGAGTGGGGGAGGGGAGGGTGCTAGACCAATGCAAGATAGGTTTTGGGGAGTTTTAAGGGGGGGTTGTGGAGATGGAGTGGGTGAGAGGGTGCGGGGGAGGGGGAAGATGGTGTAGTGGGTGTGGGGGGAGGGGGGTATAAGGGAGGTTGAGGGGGGATGAAGTGGGTGAGTGTGTCAGTGGGGGGAGAGTGGAGGAGGGGAGGGTGCTAGACCAATTCAGGAGAGGCTTTGGGTCCACGGTTCGCTCAAGCTCCATCGCAGGGGGCACGGGGCCGAGGTGAGTGGCTCCCTCTCCCCTTCCCTGTTCCCCCTCGCCCATCCAGCCGAGGCCCGCAGGAGAGATTTGGCCCAACGGGTCCACCTCAGTCTAGTAACATATAAAAATTTCACTTAATAAACTTTGACATATATAAGCCATTTATACAATACAAAACAATATACCTGTAATGCTTTCAGAATTAGAAGAGATGTATTCCACAATTTTTCATAATTTTGGTCACACATGACTATGAATGTCCCGATAATATCTATTATATTACTAAAACTCTCATCTTGTTTGCATGTGTGTATATTTCATGTTTTTGTACCGGAAATACAGCCAAAACGGTATACGATAGCGCCATAATGTTAGGTCCACCTTGCACTCCATTGTCCTGGGCTTCAAATAAATGTTATATTAATTTGTTTTCACTTTTTATTCTTTCAAAATCACTTTTTAAAGTTTGAAAAAATCACTTTTCCATCTCCCTTTGGCCGTCACCCGCGTATGACGATGGGAACCTAACGGGCCCGCCTGTTCAACGTCACAATGGGAACCCAACGCGTCCGCGCCTGCTCAGTTGGTTCCCGTTCATCTAATAGGTGTCGCCCGAGTGGGGGAGTTGAATTTAAAGTACCAGGTACTCCCAAGGTTACAAAGGTTCTACTTGCGATAGTTGGCCTTTGTGATGGTGCAAACGGCAGCGACCCTTAGCAAGCCGCCGCTCGCTTCTGGACACGTGATCACACGTTTTCAATGCATTTCAACTTGCAATACATTCGGTTTCCGATGGGTTTCTCAGAACGGAACCCCATTGGAAGCTGAGGAGCCCCTGTACTTACGCAGAACACAACGGGTCCGAACGGGATGAGGTGGATGAGTGGGGAGGGGGGGTGGGAGGGGTGGAGGAGGGGCGAGGGGAGGGGAATGGGAGGGGTGCAGTGGGGGGGAGAGGAGGGGAGAATGAGTGGGGGAGGGGAGAGTGCTAGACCAATGAAGGAGAGGTTTTGGGAAGTTTTAAGGGGGGTTCAGGGAAGGATGGAGTGGGTGAAGGAGAGATAAGGGGGGTTGAGGTAGGATGGAGTGTGTGAATGGGTCAGTGGGGGGGTGGGAGTGCGGGAGGGGAGAGTGCTAGACTAATGCAGGAGAGGCTTTGGGTCCACGGCTCGCTCTGGCTGCAGCGCTGGTGGCATGGGGCTAAAGTGAGTGACACACTCTCCCTCGAGAGAAGCTGGCAGGAGAGATTTTCCACCTCAGTATAGTAGACTCTAAAATCTTACCAATCACCGAAGTTAGGCTAACCAGCCTATAGTTTCTATTCTACTGCTACGCTTTCTGGAGGCATTAGGGTTACTCCAGCACTGTGTCTACCTTTACCTGCAAGTAGCTACTTCATGTCTATGATTTTATGTTTAACTAGTCCTGTCTAAATATTTCATTACAGAACTTACATAAATCTAGTACAGGAATAGTGCAGTGTTTGCAATTAGCCTTCCCTCAACTCAGACTATCCTTATATGTAGTGGCTGTGGTAAAACTGTTCAGAGAAATGGCAGATGGTCTGTTGGAGACGGTAGTTCGGGTTGGGTCCGAATTGGGAGGTCTGAAAACGGAGCTGAGTTGGAGACGGTAGTCCGGGTTGGGTGTTGGAGACGGTAGTCCAGGTTGGGTGTTGGAGATTGTAGTCCGGGTTGGGTGTTGGAGACGTTAGTCCGGGTTGGCACTCGCATGGGCCATAGCTACGCCTGCCTCTTTGTCGGGTACGTCGAACAATCCCTGTTCCAGACGTACACTGGCCCCATCCCCAAACTCTACCTCCACTACATCGACGACTGCATTGGGGCTACCTCTTGCACCCATGCAGAACTCACTGACTTCATACACTTCACCTCCAATTTCCATCCTGCCCTTAAATATACCTGGACTATCTCTGACATCTCTCTCCCGTTTCTGGACCTCACCATCTCCATCACAGGAGACAGACTAGTGACGGACATTTACTATAAACCCACTGACTCGCACAGCTATCTGGACTACACTTCTTCCCACCCGGTCCCCTGCAAAAAGTCTATCCCCAACTCCCAATTCCTCCGTCTACGCCGCATCTGCGCCCGGGATGAGGTGTTTCACACTAGGGCTTCCGTGATGTCCTCGTTCTTCAGAAAACGGGGCTTCCCCTCCTCCATTATAGATGAGGCTCTCACTAGGATCTCTTCTACATCCCGCAGCTCCGCTCTTGCTCCCCCTCCCCCCACTCGCAACAAGGACAGAATCCCCCTCGTTCTCACCTTCCACCCCACCAGCCAGCGGATCCAACATATCATCCACCAACATTTCCGTCACCTACAACGGGACCCCACCACTGGCCATATCTTCCCATCCCCTCCCTTCTCTGCGTTCCGCAGAGACCGTTCCCTCCGTAACTCCCTGGTCCACTCGTCCCTTCCTACCCAAACCACCCCATCCCCGGGCACTTTCCCCTGCAACCGCACGAGATGCAACACCTGTCCCTTTACCTCCCCCTCAACTCCATCCAAGGACCCAAACAGTCTTTCCAGGTGAGACAAAGGATCACCTGCACCTCCTCCAACCTCATCTATTGCATCCGCTGCTCTGGATGCCAACTTATTTACATTGGCGAAATCAACCGCAGGCTCGCCGATCGCTTCGCTGAACACCTGCGCTCGGTCCGCATTAACAAAACTGATCTCCCGGTGGCCGAGCACTATAACTCCCCCTCCCATTCCCAGTCTGACCTTTCTGTCATGGGCCTCCTCCAGTGCCATAGTGAGGCCCACCGGAAATTGGAGGAACAGCACCTCATATTTCACCTGGGCAGTTTGCAGCCCGGTGGTATGAACGTCGACTTCTCCAACTTTAGATAGCTCCTCTGTCCCTCCCTTCCCCTCCTCCTTCCCAGATCTCCCTCTATCTTCCTGTCTCCACCTATATCCTTCCTTTGTCCCACCCCCGACATCAGTCTGAAGAAGGGTCTCGACCCGAAACGTCACCCATTCCTTCTCTCCCGAGATGCTGCCCGACCTGCTGATTTACTCCAGCATTTTGTGAATAAATCTATCCTTATATGTTCCCCCAACTACTTAGAAACTTACTGAGATACGGCCACTAATGCCAAAGTGCTCACCAACGGACCCTTCACCCATTTATCTGACCGTTCCATCGGACTACGCCCAGCATGGCCCATCCATAGGTGGACTAGTTGGAGGAACAGCACCTCATATTTCGCCTGGGCAGCTTGCAGCCCAGTGGTATGAACATTGACTTTTCCAAATTTAGATAGTTCCTCTGTCCCTCTCTTCCCCTTCCCAGATCTCCCTCTATCTTCCTGTCTCCACCTATATCCTTCCTTTGTCCCGCCCCCCTGACATCAGTCTGAAGAAGGGTCTCGACCCGAAACGTCGCCCATTCCTTCTCTCGTGAGATGCTGCCTGACCTGCTGAGTTACTCCAGCATTTTGTGAATAAATAACTTCGATTTGTACCAGCATCTGCAGTTATTTTCTTATATACCCACATGCTGTTCATCTGCTTTACTGGTCAGAATCTTCACAACAAAATAGATGCAATTTGACCTTCTCATCTGACCATGTACAACACCATTCCCATGTGTGTTCTACCTAGTGTTTCTACATTTGACTGAAACTTACCCCCAATCGCACATCTAGTCTAAGTCCCATTTCCCCCGACCAAATTAGTTTCAAACCTTCTCAACAACAGGAGTAAAACTGCCAGCGAGGATATTGGACCTTGCCCCATTCAGGTGCAAACTGACCTGCTAGTAGAGGCTGCACCCACTCCACAAATGTCCATGTCCCAGCATCCAAAGCCCTCCCTCCTACACCACCCCTTTAGCCACACATTCATCTGGCCTATCTTTGTATTCCTATATTCAGGAGCATGTGACACCAGAAGCAATACAGAGATTACAATCTTTAAGGTTCTCAGTGTGACCTCTGCCCAGATTGTGCCTTGTTTTACTGAGAGCTTGACTAATCTTCTGGAATTTCTTGAGGATGTGACAAGTAAAATGAATGAAGGGGAGCCAGTGGATGTAGTGTATCTAGACTTTCAGAAAGCCTTTGATAAGGTTCCGCACGGGAGATTGGTGACTAAAATTAGAGCACATGGTATTGGGAGTAGGATGTTGACATGGATAGAAAATTGGTTGGCAGACAGGAAGCAAAGAGTAGGAGTAAACGGGTCCTTTTCACAATGGCAGGCAGTGGCGAGTGGAGTGCCGCAAGGCTCGGTGTTGGGGCCGCAACTGTTTACCATATATATTAGTGATCTGGAAGAGGGAATTAGAAGCAACACTAGCAAGTTTGCGGATGACACAAAGCTGGGTGGCAGTGTAAACTGTGAAGAGGATGTTAGGAGGTTGCAGGGTGACCTGGACAGGGTGAGTGAGTGGGCAGATGCGTGGCAGATGCAGTATAATATAGATAAATGTGAGGTTATCCACTTTGGCGGCAAAAACAAGGAGGCAGATTATTATCTCAATGGAGTTAGGTTAGGTAAGGGGGAGGTGCAGCGAGACCTGGGTGTCCTTGTACACCAGTCACTGAAAGTTGGCGTGCAAGTACGGCAGGCAGTGAAGAAAGCTATGGAATGTTGGCCTTCATAACGAGAGGATTTCAGTATATGAGTAAAGAGGTTCTTCTGCAGCTGTACAGGGCCCTGGTAAGACCACATCTGGAGTATTGTGTACAGTTTTGGTCTCCTAATTTGAGGAAGGACATCCTTGTAATTGAGGCAGTGCAACGTAAGTTCACGAGATTGATCCCTGGGATGGCGGGATTGTCATATGAGGAAAGATTGGAGACTAGGCTTGTATTCACTGGAGTTTAGAAGGATGAGATGGGATCTTATAGAAACATATAACATTATAAAAGGACTGGACAAACTAGATGCAGGAAAAATATTCCCAATGGTGGGCGAGTCCAGAACCAGGGGCCACAGTCTTAGAATACAGTGGAGGTCATTTAAAACTGAGGTGAGAAAAAACTTTTTCACCCAGAGAGTTGTGAATTTGTGGAATTCTCTGCCACAGAGAGCAGTGGAGGCCAAATCACTGGATGGATTTAAGAGAGTTAGATTGAGCTCTTGGGGCTAGTGGAATCAAGGGATATGGGGAGAAGGCAGGCACGGGGTATTGATTGGGGACGATCAGCCATGATCGCAATGAATGGCGCTGCTGGCTCGAAGGGCCAAATGGCCTCCTCCTACACCTATTTTCTATTATATTGGCTGCCTTGCCCTGCCTAGATGGCACATTTACGGGGAGAAGTCCAGGGTGGTGATTTCAAGTGGGCTCACGTAATTTTGTCCGGAATTCAATGATTAGCGGCTATTTCTTGCGGAACACCTAGCGACCTCTAGTGGAACCCTCGTGTTATACATCGGGTTTTATTCTTTCTTTTTTCGATCCGATTTCTCTGATGGTAAACGTGATTTTGACAAAGTGAAAAATGCAGAAATCATGCAAAAAGCGTGGAAAATGGATTTTTAAAAAGCGGAAATCCGCGGAAACGTGGAAAATTCACATGCCTACTGTTGCCCAAGGGGCTCTGCACAACAAGATTGCTAACTAATTCTTCCTCATTACACAACCCCCAGTCTGGGATAGCCCTCTAGTCAGTTCCTCTACATATTGGTTTAAAAACCCACCCCGTATACATTCCAGGAAATCCTCCTCCTCAGTGCTGCTACCAATTTGGTTGGCCCAATCTACATGTAGATTAAAGTCACCCATGATAACTGCTGTACCTTTGCTACACACATCCCTAATTTCCTGCTTGATGCTATCCCCAACCTCCCTACTGCTGTCTGGTGGTCTGTACACAACTCCAACAAGCGTTTTCTGCCCTTGGCTATTTCGCAGTTCTACCCATACGGATTCTACAGCATCCAAGCTAATGTCTCTCCTTGCTATTGCATTCTTCTCCCATTGCAGTGCCACCCCACCTCCTCTTCCTTTCTGTCTATCCTTCCTGAATATTGAATACCCCTGCATGTTTAGCTCCCAGCCTTGGTCACCCTGGAGCCATGTCTCCGTAATTCCAACTATGTCATGTCCCTTAACTACAAACTGCACATTCAATTCATCCACCTTATTACGAATGCTCCTCGCATTAAGGCACAAAGCTTTCAGGTTAGTTTTACTTATCCCCCTTCTACCTTTTGCCTCTGTCCTTTTATGTCCCTCTGCCTCCTTGCATTGGTTCCCATTCCCCTGCCCTATTAGATTAAATGTGACTTTTCCTACACTCTCTTTCCCGTTAGCTGCACACATACGCTTCCACGTTGATGACTCCATCCCTGCACCAACTCCTCAGCCACACATTCAGATCCCCTATCTCCCTGTTCCTACGCTCACTAGCACGAGGTACTGGAAGCAACCACTCTAGAACCATTCTAGAAGTCCTGCTGTTCAGCCTCCTGCCTGGTTCTCCGTACTCACGTTGCAGAACCTCCTTCCTCTTCTTACCCACCTCATTTGTGCTTACATTATAGGAGCAGGGAGGTTCTGCTGCAGTTGTACAGGGCCTTGGTGAGACCGCATCTGGAGTATTGTGTACAGTTTTGGTCTCCTAATCTGAGGAAAGACATTCTAGCCTTAGAGGGAGCACAGAGAAGGTTCACCAGATTGATCCCTGGGATGGCAGGACTTTCATATGAAGAAAGACTGGATAGACTAGGCTTATACTCGCTGGAATTTAGAAGACTGAGGGGGGATCTTATAGAAACATATAAAATTCTTAAGGGGTTGGAGAGGCTAGATGCGGGAAGATTGTTCCCGATGTTGGGGAAGTCCAGAACCAGGGGTCACAGCTTAAGGATAAGGGGGAAGTCTTTTAGGACCGAGATGAGAAAACATTTTTTCACACAGAGTGGTGAGTCTGTGGAATTCTCTGCCACAGAAGGTAGTTGAGGCCAGTTCATTGGCTATATTTAAGAGGGAGTTAGATGTGGCCCTTGTGGCTAAAGGGATCAGGGGTATGGAGAGAAGGCAGGTACAGGTTACTGAGCTGGATGATCAGCCATGATCATATTGAATGGCGGTGCAGGCTCGAAGGGCCGAATGGCCTACTCCTGCACCTATTTTCTATGTTTTTATGTTTAACTACTTCCGGCTGCTCACCTTCCCTCTCGAGGATAACAATGTTTGAAGATATTTAGACAGGTACATTGATAGGAAAGTTTGGAGAGACATGGACCAGGCACGAGCTTCTGGGATGAACTCAGTTTGCAACTTGGTCCCACATGGACGATTTGGGCTGAAGGGACTGTTTCCATGCCCCTGCCCCTGCCTGTGCCACAACCACGCAGTCCAAAAGCTGGACCTGCTTTTTATAGCACGTCAGCCAGACAGCCTTTTCTACAGATTTCTTGTGGGCTTTACTGGCCGTCCACCGGATCGCTGCATCCAGTGGGCGCTTGTCCTCTAATAAACCACACATCCATTGTTTGGTGATATTCACCTTGCTAAAAACATAGTTCGCAATGCGCTCGTCCATTACATCCCTAGTTTTAAAATCCTTTTCTGGTACACTATCATCCTGCTGCCAGTGTCCCTTCGTGGTCGCCATTATCTGTAAGGGGTTTCTGCGCCGAGCTTTCGCCCGACCTAAGGTCACCGTGCCTTGCTCTGATCCCTTGACCAGGCCGCGCACACTGGTTCCCCGTGAGTGGTTCGACCCACTCACCCCCTACGGTTCTAGACACTGGAGTTAGATGCAGGAGCGTTGATAGTGCAGAAAAACTCAACCAGGCCAGATTTGAAGACCAGGGTTTAAATGGAAAAGGCTTTTATTGAGCGCTTGGGACTATTGTACATGAATGCTCTTCACAGTTCTATTAGACATATGTATAACTACACGAATACTTAGACACAGTTCTAAATGACATATGCATAACTACACGAATACTTAGACACAGTTCTACCAGACGTATGCACACTTACACGAACACTTTTGACGCAGTTCTAAAAGACATATGCATAACTACACGAATACTTAGACACAGTTCTATTAGACATATTCTTGACTGTAAGATGGGGAACGTACGACACATCGCAAAATTGACCAACACATATTCATTTACACACCCACGTTTATTCAAACCACCCTCCCCTCTACACTAAACTATGTCCAGGATGTGCAGGATCGGGGTACATGCTCACAATGGGGCTATTACTGCGGTTACTGGCTGTTCTGCTTCTCCGCTGCTTTCCGTGAGGGTCGTGCTTGTCCCCTGAGTTTCTTCCTTCCGTTTCTTGCGTTCCTGGCCAGTCGTTGCGAGCGTTGTTGCTGTCCCTGCTGTGAGCGTTCCTGGCCAGTCGTTGCGAGCGTTGCTGTCCCTGCTGTGAGCGTTCCTGGCCAGTCGTTGCGAGCGTTGTTGCTGTCCCTGCTGCGAGCGTTCCTGGCCAGTCGTTGCGAGCGTTGCTGTCCCTGCTGCGAGCGTGTCGTTCTTGCCTGTCCTTTTCGTCTTCCTCCTGGCTTGCGTTCCTTGCAGGTTTTCTTGCATGAGTTTCAAACCCAAAAATCGTGGCCAGTTATACTAATTCTGGCCCGTCCTATCTCCCGCCAGATCTCGGGATCTCTTTGTTTAAAAGATATGTATTGAGTTTTCCCTTTGTCCTGCGTTATGTCCGGGGGTACCGGGGATGGCCAGACGGTATGTTAATTGGTTTTTCGTTGCGAGGTGATGGGTTTAACTGGTTTCCCATCACCTACCAGGTAGTTTTCTATGGGCTATTGTGCCCCCTTAACGAGATTAACTGTGTAGGTCGGCTTGGGGCATTGTGAGTATGCTGATGTCAGCGCCCCAGTGTCTGGATTTCGACCTGGTTTCGCAGGTTTCTGCATGGCCAATACCCATCCATTGTTGTGGCCGTGGCTTTGCAGAAACCTAGAGACTGGGCTGTAAGGTTTTTGCTTTTGTGGCTGGTCACGAGGTCCTGCGCCAACTTAGGACCCACGGATTGTGACATCCCTTGGTAAACTGACCGCAGCCTTTCTCCGCTATCAGCCCCAGTCTCCCGTTTAAAATGTCCAAACTGCAGCTCTTTGGTTTGGTGTTGCTTGCAGAATGAGGGAAAACTTCTCAAATCTTACAACATGAGGACCAATGTTGTGCTAATGAAAGTAAAAGAAGCCATTTTGAGACTGAAAAACAAGAATAAAACTGTTAAGAGACATCAGCCAAACCTTAGGCTTACCAAAATCCCACTTCTGACACCAAAATGTTAAATCAAGTTCTTTACCTTCAGTCTGAATAATCACACGTAATACTGGATGAGCACATCAGATTTATTCCACCATGGGGTTCTTCCCGTGAGGATCTCCAGACACAATACTAGTGCCTGAAAAGATCTCAACTCAGGGGAAGAACCCCATGGTGGAATAAATCTGATGTGCTCATCCAGTATTACGTGTGATTATTCAGACTGAAGGTAAAGAACTTGATTTAACACCCTGACCAAATTAGTTTCAAACCTTCCCAACAACAGGAGTAAAACTGCCAGCGAGGATATAGGACCTTGCCCCATTCAGGTGCAAACTGACCTGCTAGTAGAGGCTGCACCCACTCCACAAATGTCCATGTCCCAGCATCCAAAGCCCTCCCTCCTCCACCACCCCTTTGGTCACACATTCATCTGGCCTATCTTTGTATTCCTATATTCAGGAGCATGTGACACCAGAAGCAATGCAGAGATTACAATCTTAAAGGTCCTGCTCATGATTCTGCTATGCAAGGCATGGAAGGATGCAGATCTAATGTGAGCAACAGGATTAGTGCATATGGGTAAAGATGTATGGACATGGTGGGCCAAAGGGCCTGCTTAGAGTCCCACAGCACGGTAACAGACCCTTCAGCACAATATGTCCATACCGACCAAGATACCGACCATCTAAGCTGGTCCCTTTTTCTCACGTTTGGCCCACATCCCTCTAAACCTTTCCTATCCATGTGCCTGTCCAAATGTCTTTTAAATATTGTTATAGCGAGCGGCTGCTTCAGGTTCTCAGTGTGACCTCTGCCCAGATTTTACTGAGAGCTTAGGTGTTTTCAGTTTCACCCGACCCCCACCACACCCTTTGTTTTTCACAGAAACCACGTGACTGTTAGAATCATAGAGCTAAACAGCATCAAAACAAGCCCTTTGGCACAACCCGTCCATGCTGACCAGGTTACTGAGTTAGTAACTTGGTCCCTGTCCCTCCAAACCTTTCCTGTCTATTTTTCAACATTTTACATGTCAGAGAAGCTAGTAGAGGCAGGTAAAATAACAATGTTTAAAGATATTTAGACGGGTACATAGATAGGAAAGTTTGGAGAGACATGGGCCAGGCAAAGGCTTCTGGGACAAACTCAGTTTGCAACTTGGTCTGCATGGACGATTTGGGCTGAAGGGCCTGTTTCCACTCTGTACAGAAAAGCTGTGTGAAAATGGTACCCCTCTAAATCTCCCCCCTCTTAACTTAAACCCTGTGCCCTCTAGTTTTAAACTCCCCAATATCAGGGAAAAGGCTGTGACCATCCACCTTATCTTTGCCTCTCATGGTTTTATTAACTTCTGTAAAGTAGTCCTTCAGCCTCGAATGATCATGAAAATAATCCCCAGCCTCTCCTTGTTACGCATATCTGAAAGCCCGTACAGACAGTTACATGGTTTCTGTGAAAGGCCAAGGATGTGGTTGAGGTGAAACTGAAAGCACTGAAGCTCTCAGTAAACCAAGGCAAAACCTGGGCAGAAGTCACACTGACAACCTGAAGCAGCCACTCACCTGTCTGGGACACTGAAGGAAGGAGCTGGTAATCAGTCACTGTGCGTTTTGCTGTCTATTGGTTTGCTGTCTATTGGTCTGTCTCTGGTGTTCAGTTCACTCACCTTCCAATGTTATTTCTGGCAGAGTGTGGGCGGTGAGATCGTGTGATCGGAGCCACAGACACTACTCTCGTGAGAGGTAAGGCCAAGAGAGGGGACGGAGACCGGCAGTAGCTGTGGGATTGGCACGACGGAGGTATAGAAGGATGGACAGGTAGAGTGGGAGCGGCCGTGTTGGGAGGGATTGGGAAGTCAAACTGATGCTGCTGAGGTTTAAACCCAAACAGAAACTTACTGAGATACGGTCACTAATGCCAAAGTGCTCACCAAGTGCATCATGAGCTGAAGGATCTGTTCCTGTGCTGTACTGTTCTATGCTCAATAACCCACCATTACTGAACTAAATAGGGGGGGGGGGGGTCAAATGGGACAGTCAAGGATGGAGTTAAAGGGAAAGAGAGTAAAGGGATAGTTAATTCCCCCAGAATTAACGGGGAAAAAAACTCACAAAGGGATAGGAGAGTTTGGCCAAGTGTAATAGGAATCTATGTGAAAGGTAGGATGAGTAAGGGATTAAAAGTATTGCATATGAATGCGTAAAGTATAAGAAGTAAAGTAGATGAGCCTGAGGCTCAGTGAGAGATTGGTAGATATGACATTGTGGGGATTACAGAGACGTGGCTGCAGGAGGATCGGGCCTGGGAACTTAATATTCAGGGTTATACATTCTATAGAAAGGACAGGCAGGTGGGAAGAGGCGGTGGGATAACTCTGTTGGTAAGGGATCAAATACAGTCCCCTGCGAGGGATGACATAGGGACTGACAAGGTAGAGTCACTGTGGATAGAGTTGAAGAATTGTAAAGGCAAGAAGACACTAATTGGTGTTATCTACAGACCCCAAGTAGTAGCCCGGATGTAGGGTGAAAGTTGCAGCAGGAGTTGAAACTGGCTTGTAACAAAGGTAATGCCAGAGGATTGGGAAACTTTCATAGGACAACAGAAGGTAACAAAACGGGCAATACGGGCTGAAAAGATGAAGTACGAGGGGAAGCTGGCCAAGAATATAAAGGACAGTAAAAGCTTCTTTAGATATGTTAAGAGAAAAAGAGTAGCAAAGTCAAATGTGCATCCCTTGAAGGCAGACACGGGTGAAATTATTATGGGTAATAAGGAAATGGCAGAAGAGTTGAACAGGTACTTCGGAACTGTCTTCACTAAGGAAGACACAAACAATCTCCCAGATGTACTGGAGGACAGAGGATCTAGGGGGGTAGAGGAACTGAAAGAAATTTGCATTAGGCGAGAAATAGTATTGGGTAGACTGATGGGCCTGAAGGATGATAAATCCCCTGGGCCTGATGGTCTGCATCCCAGGGTCCTCAGGGAGGTGGCTCTAGAAAAGTTGACACATTGGTGATCGTTTTCCAATGTTCAATAGATTCAGGGTCAGTTCCTGTGGATTGGAGGATAGCTAATGTTATCCCACTTTTCAAAAAAGGAGCGAGAGAGAAAACGGGGAATTACAGACCAGTTAGCCTGACATCAGTGGTGGGGAAGATGCTGGAGTCAATTGTTAAAGAGGTAATAACAGTGCATTTGGATAACAGTAAAAGGATAAGTCCAAGTCTGCATGGATGTATGAAAGGGAAATCATGCTTGACTAATCTTCTGGAAAATTTTGAGGATGTGATAAGTAAAATGGATGAAGGGGAGCCAGTGGATGTAGTGTATCTAGACTTTCAGAAAACCTTTGATAAGGTCTCACACAGGAGATTGGTGAGCAAAATTAGAGAACATGGTATTGGGGTTAGGGTGTTGACATGGATAGAAAATTGGTTGGCAGACAGGAAGCAAAGAGTAGGAGTAAACGGGTCCTTTTCAGAATGGAAGGCAGTGGCGAGTGGAGTGCCGCAAGGCTCGGTCTTGGGGCCGCAACTGTTTACCATAAATATTAATGATTTGGATGAAGGAATTAGAAGTAACACTAAAGTTTGCAGATGACACAAGGCTGGGTGGCAGTATAAACTGTGAAGAGGATGTTAGGGGGTTGAAGGGTGACCAGGACAGGTTGAATGAGTGGGCAGATGCGTGGCAGATGCAGTATAATATAGATAAATGTGAGGTTATCCTCTTTGCGGCAAAAACAAGCATTATCTCAATGGTGTCAGGTTAGGTAATGGGGAAGTGCAGCGAGACCTGGGTGTCCTTGTACACCAGTCACTGAAAGTTGCTGTGCAGGTACAGCAGGCAGTGAAGAAAGCTAATGGCATGTTGGCCTTCATAACGAGAGGATTTCAGTATAGGAGTAGAGAGGTTCTTCTGTAGTTGTATAGGGCCCTGGTAAGACCACATCTGGAGTATTGTGTACAGTTTTGGTCTCCTAATTTGAAGAAGGACTCCCTGTAATTGAGGCAGTGCAGCATAGGTTCACGAGATTGATCCCTGGGATGGCGGGACTGTCATATGAGGAAAGATTGAAAAGACTAGGCTTGTATTCACTGGAGTTTAGAAGGATGAGAGGGGATCTTATAGAGACATATAAAATTATAAAAGGACTGGACAAGCTAGATGCAGGAAAAATGTTTCCAATGTTGGGGGAGTCCAGAACCAGGGAACACAGTCTTAGAATAAAGGGGAGGCCATTTAAAACTGAGCTGAGAAGGAACTTTTTCACCCAGAGAGTTGTGAATTTGTGGAATTCTCTGCCACAGAGGGCAGTGGAGGCCAAATCACTGGATGAATTTAAGAGAGTTAGATAGAGTTCTGGGGGCGAGCGGAATCAGGGGATATGGGGAGATGTTGGGCACGGGTTACTGATTGTGGATGATCAGCCATGATAATGCATGGCGATGCTGGCTCGAAGGGCCGAATGGCCTCCTTCTCCACCTATTTTCTGTTTCTATGTTTCTAACATCACTACCTCTCTCTCCATTCCCACCGTTCAACCTGTGACACATTTTTAAATAATCTATGGCCTCACCTGTAGTAAGTCTTATTAAAGTACAACACAAGTGAGATGGTCGTAAACTCCGTTGCACCATAACTGTCAAGGAATCCTGGAACTCCCAGTCATTGGATTCCATGATTCCAGTTAATGTTTCCTTTCGATCAGATTCTGGTTTACTCATCACTATGCTCAGTCTGGCTTGCTTCCTGGTTAATTCTTAACATATTTTTCCAGAAGATTCGATAGAAACAGAAACTCTGGACCTGCTCGATGTGTCAGGCAGCCTCTATGGAAGAGAAACAAAGAAACAAGAGAATGGTTCAGCTCAATGCTGTTTCATCAGAACATGGACTTAACTATTTCTAAATGCGGGATATATTATAAGGTTTGTGGTAAACAGCAACACAGCTGCTGCCTGACCCTCTGAGTATTTCCAACACTTCTCTTTATATTTCAGATTTCCAACAGTTACTTTGTTTTTGTATGAAATGAAATTTGAAATACTTAGAAACATAGAAAATAGGTGCAGGAGTAGGTCATTCAGCCCTTCGAGCCAGCACCGCCATTCAATATGATCATGGCTGATCATCCAGAATCAGTACCCCGTTCCTGCTTTCTTCCCATATCCCTTGATTCCTTGACTTCAAATGAACTGAAACAGTACATGAACGTTTCATTCTAAGATACATCCCTGTAATATCAACAAATATTAATATTTGTTAACACTTCTGTATTTCAGATCCATTATCACAGTTCAATGCGATGGAGGTGGATTTGCGCAATTGAAATGTTTCAGGATCCAGGTAACAAAGGATGCAACATAAGGAAATTGTGAAAATGTCAACAGCTCCAGTTCCAGATCACTTTTGTTGGTAAATTGCCAGTCATTTTCTACACTTGATAATCACCATGAGGATCGTTAATAAATAGATAGTTATGGTTATCAGTAAAGCAACTGACGTAGTCATTAATACATAGACTATGTAATCAATAAAGATGGCCAAATAAATCAATAAATTATAACATCAATCACCAAAAGTAAAATCACATTTGAAGATTTTGAAGAGATGGAATGAATGAAGGAACCAATACTGATGGTATTCTCAGGTTCTTGAGCACCATTTACAAAATTTCCAATAGCTCCCATCTGGAGCTCAATGGGGGTCCTGCTATCATCCTGACCTCAGGCCAAGTGTATCAATGGTTACACAAAACATGTACTGACCAATTTGCAATGACACAAACATTTTATCAGAGTAAATTAATCTCGATGTTTCGTCCTTATAATATTTGTCTCGTGAACATGAAGTTTGGCAAAATGGCGGCGCTGCTCAGCAGCCGCGGCCCGTTTCTGTTTTGTGTTTTTTGTTGTTTTTTGTCTTAATTGTAGTGTTTAGATGTGATATAATAGACAATAGACAATAGGTGCAGGAGTAGGCCATTCGGCCCTTCGAGCCAGCACCGCCATTCAATGTGATCATGGCTGATCATTCTCAATCAGTACCCCGTTCCTGCTTTCTCCCCATACCCCCTGACTCCGCTATCCTTAAGAGCTCTATCTAGCTCTCTCTTGAATGTATTCAGAGAATTGGCCTCCACTGCGGGGGGGATGATAAATGGGGTTGAGAGGGTGTGGATGGACTGGGTGAGTGCGGCTCTTAAAAAAGCCTGAAGCCAATTTAAATTAATGCAGCACAGGTTTGGGGGAGTTAAGGGGGATTGAGGGGGGAATGGAGTGCGTGAGCGGGACTGAAAAAAATTCTAAACACAATTTCAGTTAATGCAGGAGAGGTTTGGGGGTGTTTTAAGGGTCGGGGGGTTGAGGTGGGAATGGAGTGCCTCAGTGAGGGGGGGGGTTGAGGTAGGAATGGAGTGGCAGAGTACGGGGAGGGTGTTAGACCAATGCAGTGGAGGTTTGGGAGAGTTTTAAAGGGGGCTCAGGGGGGATGAATTGGGTGAATAGAGGGTGGGGAGGGGGGGATAAGGGGGCAGAGGGGGATGGAGTGGGTGAGGGGAGGTTGAGGTGGGTTGTGGCGGGCGATGATCAGTGGGGTTGAGGGGATGTGGATGAAGTGGGTCTCTTACAAAAACCTGAAACCAATTTAAGTTAATGCAGCACAGGTTTGGGGGAGTTTTAGGGGGGATTGAGGGGGGAATGGAGTGCGCATTAGTTAAAGGTCCAGGGGGGGGGAGCGCATTAGTTAAAGGTCCAGGGGGGGGGAGCGCATTAGTTAAAGGTCCGGGGGGGCCGGCGCGAGCTGATCAGATCTGATCTGTTGAAGACGTGCATTGCATTGTGACGTCACACGCTGAAGCCCTTCAAGAAATGGGTTAGAAATGAACATTTTAAACTTTAAAATCTCTCTAGCTTCAAAAATGTAGCTTCAATTTGAATGAAAGTAGTTTTATTATATGGCCAGGATAATGGTGAGTATGGTGGTGCAACAATTGTGGCACTATGGTGTACCGTTTTGGCTGCGCGAGCGTCAAAAGTTAAGCTGCACACATACACACATAAACACGGACACTGAGTTTTAGTCGTATATATATATATATATATATACTAGACCAAGTGGGGCCGTGGGGCCTGTTCCTCGTAGGGTTTCCATTGTAACCTGGGGAAATCGCGTTTTTTCTTTCAAATAAATTGTCTGTTAAAAAAAAAAAGAATCTCAATGGGGGCGAGAGGAGGGGGAGGGGGTGGAGAGGGGAGGGGTGTGTGAGGAGGGGGGAGGGGTGGGTGAGGAGGGGGGAATGGGGTGGGGGAGACACTGACACCGTCCTGCCAGCGGCCATCTATTTTCTCCTTCACTGTGGTGCCGTGCGACCTCCAGGGGACGGGGAGCGCAATTAAAGGCGGTACAGGGAAGGGGAGAGGGTGGGACCAAAGAGCATTGGACCCAAAGCCTCTCCTGTATTGGTGTAGCACCCTCAACCCCCCTACTCAATCACCCTAATCCCCCCACCCCCCACTCTCCCATCTACCCTGACCCCCATTGTCCCTTCTCCCCCACCACCACCCCCTCCTTCCCCCACCCCTGCTGTCCCCTTCCCCCCACCCCTCCTGCCCATCCCCACTCTTCCCTCCCCACCAGTCCCAATCTCCCTCTCGCCCGCACTCGCACTCTCCCCACCACCCCCTTTCCACCACTTTCCCCTCCCCCACCCTCTCATCCCTCAGCCCCACTCTCTCCCCAGCCCCCATTTCTCCCACTCTCTCCTCCCCACCCCTCTCTCCTCCCCCACCCCTCCTCACCCACCCCACCTCCCCCACTCTCTCCTCCCCCCACCCTCCTCCCCCTCCCACTCCTACCCTCCACCCACTCTCCACACCCGCATTCTCACTGTCCCCCTCCCTCCCACCCCCACTCTCTCCTGACCCCCAGTCGCCCTTTCCCGCTACCCCCCACCACCAACCCCCTTCCCCCCACACCCCCTCTCTCCTCCCCCCACCCTCTTCCCCCCACCACCACCCCACAAAGTCCCTCCTCCCCAGTCCCACTCTCCCTCCGACCCCCACTCTCTGCTCCTCCCACCCTCCCCCTCCCCCCTTTCTCTCCTCCCCCCACTCCCTCTCCCCGCCAATCTATCCTCAACTCCCCCCACCCCTCTCCTCCCCCAGCCGCACTCTCACTCTCCCCATCCCCCTCCCTCCTCCACCCCTCCTCCCCACCTTCACCCCCACCCTCCCCTCCCCCACCTTCACCCCCCTCTCCCCATTCTCCTACCGCAGCCCCACTCTCACTCTCCCCCCTCTCTCCTCCACCCCAACCCTCTCCTCCCCCCACCTTCAACCCCACCCACCCATCCACACTTGCCTTCTAAATTCCAGTGTATACAAGCCTAGTCGCTCCAGTCTTTCAACATATGACAGTCCCGCCATTCTGGGAATTAACCTAGTAAACCTACGCTGCACGCCCTCAATAGCAAGAATATCCTTCCTCAAATTTGGAGACCAAAACTGCACACAGTACTCCAGGTGAGGTCTCACTAGGGCCCTGTACAACTGCAGAAGGACCTCTTTGCTCCTATACTCAACTCCTCTTGTTATGAAGGCCAACATTCCATTGGCTTTCTTCACTGCCTGCTGTACCTGCATGCTTCCTTTCAGTGACTGATGCACTAGGACACCCAGATCTCGTTGTACGTCCCCTGTTCCTAACTTGACACCATTCAGATAATACTCTGCCTACCTATTCTTACCACCAAAGTGGATAACCTCACACTTATCCACATTAAACTGCATCTGCCATGCATCCGCCCATTCACACAACCTGTCCAAGTCACCCTGCAACCTCATAGCATCTTCCTCACAGTTCACACTACCACCCAGCTTTGTATCATCTGCAAATTTGCTAATGGTACTTTTAATCCCTTCATCCAAGTCATTAATGTATATTGTAAATAGCTGCGGTCCCAGCACCGAGCCTTGCGGTACCCCACTAGTTACTGCCTACCATTCTGAAAGGGACCCATTTATCCCCACTCTTTGCTTTCTGTCTGTCAACCAATTTTCTATCCATGTCAGTACCCTACCTCCAATATCATGTGCTCTAACTTTGCCCACTAATCTCCTATGTGGAACCTTGTCAAAGGCTTTCTGAAAGTCAAGGTACACCACATCCACCAGCTCTCCCCTGTCAATTTTCCTAGTTACATCCTCAAAGAATTCCAGAAGATTAGTCAAGCATGATTTCCCCTTTCGTAAATCCATGCTGACTCGGAACAATCCTGTTACTACTATCCAAATGCTCCGCAATTTCGTCTTTTATAATTGACTCCAGCATCTTCCCCACCACTGATGTCAGACTAACTGGTCTATAATTTCCCGTTTTCTCTCCCTCCTTTCTTAAAAAGTGGGACAACTTTAGCTACCCTCCAATCCACAGGAACTGATCCTGAATCTATAGAACATTGGAAAATGATCACCAATGCATCCACAATTTCTAGCGCCACCTCCTTAAGTACTCTGGACTGCAGACCATCAGGCCCTGGGGATTTATCAGCCTTCAGTCCCATCAGTCTACCCAACACCATTTCCTGCCTAATAATAATAATAATAATAATAATACATTACATTTATATAGCGCTTTTCATATACTCAAAGACGCTTTACAGGGATTTAGAGAACATAGGGAAGTGAATAAATAGATAAATAAGTAAACGAACAGAGAAAGGAGACAGAAGGTGGGGTGACCTTCAGTGGTTGAAGGCAGTACTAAATAGGTGAGACTTCAGTGATGTTTTGAATGTGGTGAGTGTGGAGGAGTCTCTAACGGTTTGCGGTAGTGAGTTCCATAGGGTGGGAGCAGCGATGGAGAAAGCCCTGTCCCCCCAGGATCTGAGTTTGGTCCGGATGTGGGGGGATAGGAGATTGGCAGTAGCAGAGCGGAGGGTGCAGGTGGGAGTGTGCCTGTGGAGGAGGTCGGTCAGGTAGGATGGGGCCAGGTTATGGAGGGCTTTGTAGGTCATGAGGAGGATTTTGTACTGGATTCTCTGGGGGATGGGGAGCCAGTGGAGTTTGTAAAGAACGGGGGTGATATGGTCACGGATCGGGGTGTGGGTGAGTAGACGGGCAGCGGAGTTTTGAATGTATTGAAGTTTACTGATGATTTTTGAGGGTGCGCCATAGAGGAGGCTGTTGCAGTAGTCCAGACGGGAGGTGATGAAGGCGTGGATGAGGGTTTCTGCAGCTGTGGAGGAGAGGCATGGACGGAGACGGGCAATGTTTTTGAGGTGGAAGAAGGCTGTCTTTGTGATGTGTTTGATGTGTTTGTCGAAGGAGAGGGTTTGATCAAAGATGATTCCAAGATTCCGGATGTGAGGGGAGGTGGATACTGGGAGACCATCAATATTGAGGATGAAATTTTGGGTGGATTTGGTGAGCGTTTTTGGACCAATGATGATGATTTCAGATTTGTTGCAGTTGAGTTTGAGGAAATTTGATTGAAGCCAAGATTTTATTTCAGTGATGCAGTTTGTCAGTGTAGAGTGTGTGGTGGTGGAGATTGACTGGTGGAGATGAGGAGCTGGATATCATCGGCGAAGCAGTGGAAGTTGAGACCATGACGGCGGATTAATTGACCAAGGGGGAACAGGTAGAGGATGAAGAGGAGGGGGCCACGGACTGACCCTTGGGGGACACCTTGGGGGAGGGGAGCGGTGGGGGATTTACAGTTGTTAATGGAGATGAACTGGTGCCTGTCAGAGAGATAAGATTTGAACCAGGATAGGGCTGTGCCGGTGATGTTAAAGGAGGTTTCAAGTCGGGTGAGGAGAATGGAGTGATTTATGGTGTCAAAGGCTGCGCTGAGGTCAAGTAGGATGAGGATGTTGAGGTTGCCAGCGTCGGAGGAGAGGAGAATGTCGTTGGTGATTTTGAGGAGCGCAGTTTCAGTACAGTGGTTGGAGCGGAATCCGGATTGGAAAGTTTCATACAGGTTATTGGTAGAGAGGTGGTATTTGAGTTGGGAAGCTACAGCACGTTCCAAAACTTTGGACAGAAAGGGTAGGTTGGAGATTGGTCTGAAGTTGTTTGGGGTGTCAGGGTTGAGACCAGGTTTTTTCAGAATGGGGGTGACAGCAGCGATTTTGAGGGATGGCGGGACGATGCCAGGGGACAGGGAGGAGTTTATTGTTGCAGTGATAAGTGGAGAGAGAGCAGGAAGGCAGGCCTTGACAAAGCTGGAGGGGATGGGGTCCAGAGAGCAGGTGGCAGTTTTTATTCCTGTGAAGAGGTCAGAGAGGTCGGTGGTGGAGACTGGGGAGAACTGAGGCAGGGGTTGACAGGATAAGGGGGGGGGCAGGTGGTTTGAGGTGGAGCAGGTGCGTTTGTGGTTAAGGTGCTGTAGATGTTGTCTATTTTGCTTTGGAAGAATGAATGGAAAGTGGTGCATTTGTCAACTGTGAATGATTGGGAGATGGTGTCCAGGGGGCTGAGGAGTTTGTTTATTGTAGAGAAGAGTGTTTTTGGGTTTCCGGAGCCAGAGTGAATTATTTGAGAATAGTAGGTGGAGTGGGCACGGGAGAGGGCATCTTTGTAGTGCTGCAGGTGGTCTTTGTAGGCTTGGGAGTGAATTGTGAGACCTGTTTTGTTGCGGAGTCTTTCAAGTTGGCGGGCATGAGTTTTCATCATGCGGAGTTCAGGGGTAAACCAGGGAGCAGAGTGGGTGAAGGAAACTGTTTTGGTTTTTATAGGTGCAAGCTGGTCGAGGCAAGAGGAGAGAGTGCGGTTGTAGTAGTCAGTGAGGTCAGAGGGGCTGTGGAGGTCAACGAAGGGAGAGACGGACATTATTTCAGAGAGGGAGGATGAGAGCGAGGTAGGTGAAACAGAGTTCAGCTTACGGAAGTTGATTTTGCGTTTTTGCCTTGGAGCTGGGGTGGGAATGTTGACAGACATGGTGATGGCTAAGTGATCAGAGAGGGTGGGGATTTCCTTCAGTTCCTCCGTCACCCTAGGATCTCTGGCCACTAGAACATCTGGGAGATTGATTGTATCTTCCTTGGTACACCAGGTATGTAATGAAAAAGTGCTGGAGAAACTCAGCGTCAGGCCGCATCTCTGGAGAAAAAGGATAGGTGACATTTCGGGTCGGGACGCTTCTTTGGAATGAATGTAGGGGAGGGGGGGGGGGGGGGATCTAGAGGCGAGAAAAGACCAGGACAAATCTGGGTGACCAGGACAGATGACCTCGGGCAGGGTGGTTCCCTGGTAGGCCAATTGTTGGATAGGGAAAGTGGGATCTCAAAACAGGCTCATTGCAAATTGTAGATTATGGCGAGTTTGGAGGCTTGTACTTTGTTAAAGAAGTTTATTGCGGCAGCAATATTCAATTACAAAGGATAACAAACAAGATTACAGACAACCATTAACTCAAACTGTTCACATCGAAGTTCTCTTCCCACTGACTGGTTTTGGGCCCAAAACCACCACGTGACCTTGCTGGCCAATCAGCGGGTTCGACTCTCAGGACCAATCCCTATGGTCGCACCACCATGTGACCTTGCTGGCCAATCCGAGGGTTCGACTCTCAGGACCAATCCCTCTGGTCGCTACATGACCCCCCCCCCCCCCCCCAGAACCCGAGGTACGGAACCTAGCAGGGAGCCGGATTTCGCGACCAGAACGAGTAAGGAGAGGGGCAGCAGGAACCACAGGAGCAGGGGGTCCCGGATCAGGTGGAATTGCAGGACAGCCCCACCGAGGCGGTTGGCTGACCAGGACAGGGCAGTCCTGATCCAAGTGTGCAGGTTTGAGCCTGGACACAGAGACGAGCTCACTCCTGCCCCCAACATCCAAGGTGAAGGTGACCGTCCCTTTACGCAACACGCGGAACGGTCCTTCATAGACCCTCTGTAACGGGGAACGATGGGCATCTCTACGCAGAAACACAAATTCACAGTCCTTCAAGGCAGGCGGTTCGTGCACCACTAAACACCCGTGACGTGAAGTAGGAACCGGAACCAGGGAACCCACTCGCGCCCGGAGGGATGCCAAAACCGACGGAACCGAGGGCTGCTGACCAGAGGACTCCGGAAGGAAATCCCCGGGCACTCTGAGTGGCGAGCCATATACCAGTTCCGCGGACGAAGTTACGAGATCCTGCTTAGGAGCAGTACGGATGCCCAAAAGGACCCAGGGGAGCTGGTCTACCCAGTCAGGGCCGTCCAGCCACGCACTGAGGGCCGCCTTAAGTTGCCTGTGAAACCTCTCCACGAGCCCATTAGCCTGTGGGTGGTACGCCATGGTCTGCCGCAACCGGGAACCGTACAGCTCCGCAAGCGTAGCCCAAAGGGCAGAGGTGAACTGGGACCCCCGGTCGGTGGTAATGACAGACGGAACACCGAAACGGGCCACCCAATGGAGGGCCTGGGCCCGTGCACAAGAGGCGGCGGAGGTGTCGGACAACGGGAAGGCCTCCGGCCAACGGGTAAATCGGTCAACCACCGTGAGTAGGTGAGTGTAGCCCCTGGAGGAAGGCAAGGGCCCAACTACATCAACATGAATATGGAAGAAACGGACCGCAGGAACCACAAACTCCTGCACAGGAGGTTGGACGTGCCGGTGAACTTTAGCGGTCTGGCAGGGAACACAGGAACGGGCCCAAGCGGCTACTTGCTTCCGCAGGCCATGCCACACAAACCTAGCGGCCACTAAGGCAGAGGTGGAGCGAATGGACGGGTGCGCCAGCCCATGAATGGCATCAAACACCCGGCGCTGGAGGGCGGCCGGCACCACCGGCCTAGTGCGGGGAAGGGAAACATCACACCAGACTTTTGTACCCGCAGGCCCACAAGCCACTTGGGCCAACTTTAACCCCGAAGTGGTGGACTGGTATGCCGAGGCAGTGTCTGCCAGGCGCTGTGCCTCCGCAAGCTCCTGGAAATCCACCTCGCATTCCACCGCTGAAATTGGGGAAATGGCTGGCCGGGACAGGGCATCAGCAACGGCATTAAGCTTACCCGCGACATGACGGACATCGGTAGTAAACTCTGAGATGGCAGTCAGGTGCCACTGCTGGCGGGCTGACCAT
Source organism: Rhinoraja longicauda (assembly GCF_053455715.1). NCBI lineage: Eukaryota > Metazoa > Chordata > Chondrichthyes > Rajiformes > Arhynchobatidae > Rhinoraja > Rhinoraja longicauda. The sequence goes on along the minus strand of NC_135953.1, from coordinate 2,377,501 downwards.
GGGTCAGACACTTTCGAAAAAGCAAAAGTCAATGGTTTGTGGTCCGTAAAGGCCACAAATGGGCGGCCTAGAAAATACCTAAAGTGGCGGACAGCTAAATAGAGAGCCAGAAGCTCTCGGTCAAAGGCGCTATACTTCAGCTCAGCCGGATTAAGCTGTCGGCTGAAAAACGCCAAGGGCTGCCAACTGCCATCTACCTGCTGTTCCAAAACCCCTCCCACCGCCACGTCCGACGCATCGACCGTCAGGGCCGTGGGGGCGGAGGCGCTCGGGTGGACGAGCATGGTGGCGTCTGCCAGCCACTTTAGCTGCTTCAAAGGCCGTCTCAGCGGCCACGGACCACTCTAACTCGACAGGTTAGCCTGCGAGACACTGGCAGAGCGGACGCATGACCCGTGCCGCTGCCGGTACGAACCTATGGTAGAAATTCACCATCCCCACGAACTCCTGCAACCCCTTTACTGTGGTGGGTCGCGGGAAGCCACGGACAGCCTCCACTTTTTCGGGCAAAGGAGTGGCGCCGGCAGAGGTGATCCGGTGTCCTAAGAAATCGATAGAGTGGAGGCCAAATTGACACTTGGAGGGGTGGATGATGAGCCCGTGGTCTTGAAGCCGCCGGAACACGGTCCGCAAATGGACCAGGTGTTCCTGCTCCAAGCGACTGGCGACCAGAATATCATCCAAATAAATGAAAACAAAAGACAAATCCCGACCAACACGGTCCATAAGCCGCTGGAAAGCCCGTGCCGCGTTCTTCAAACCGAAAGGCATACGCAACCATTCGAACAACCCGAACGGAGTGATTGTGGCAGTCTTTGGTATGTCTTCCGGACGCCAGGAATCTGGTGGTAGCCCCGCACCAAATCAATTTTGGAGAATACCAAGGCACCTTCCAGCCCAGACGAGAAGTCCTGGATGTGCTGGATGGGGTAGCGATCTGCCGTGGTGACGGCATTAAGGCGCCAGTAATCTCCACATGGTCTCCACCCCCCAGATGCTTTGGAGACCATATGCATTGGAGAGGCCCACGGGCTGTCGGACCGACGGACAATGCCCATTCGTTCTATCTTCTGGAATTCTGCACGCTCCACCACCAGTTTGTCCGGTGGCAACCTCTGGGCCCGATCGAAAACGGGGGGCCCCTCGGTGCGAATGTGATGGACAACGCCATGCCGGGCAGAAGGGGCGTCGAATCGCTGAACGAGCAGCTCCGGAAACTCAGCCAGGACCGCAGCATACGGGTCGGAGGCCGCGACAACGGCCTGGACAGTCGGGCTGGGCGGGGTGACCGGCGGTGGAGCAGCGGGTTCATCGTTGCTAGCGGAGGGTCGAAGGCCTTTACCTCGGACATCGGGAACTAGTGAAACGGCCCAGAGGAAATCTGCGCCCAGGATCGCCTGATTGACTTCCGCGACGATAAACGACCATTCGTACGTGCGGGTGCCGAAAGCCAGAGACATTGCCCACGTACCATACGTGCGGATGGGGCTACGGTTAACCGGGATGAGGGTAGGCCCTCTCTTACCCGATCGGGTTTCGAGGTCGGTCGGCGGCACGATGCTGACTATGGCTCCCGTGTCGACCAACAATTCTGTGTCCGTGAATCGATCTCGGACGTAGAGGCGACGGTTCTGGCCAATCGCAACCGCCTCTATGTACGATCGGCCGAGGCATTTCCCGAGAAGGTACAAGGTGAGCGGCAGTTGCGGGCTTCTCCACCCCATCGCAGATGATAATAACACCAGCCGCGCTTGTGCGGATCTTTTTGGCGGGGTTTTGAAGAAATGGCGGGAGTCGCGGCGCCATCTTGGTGCCGCTGCGGGCTGCCTAATGGTGCCGAGACCCTGTTGATCGATCTGTGTTTTTTCGATTTGGACGCCATGAGCGCATCGGCTTTCTCCGCATATGCCACGGGGTCCTTAAAAGAACAATCCGTGAGCATAAGCCTAACATCTTCTGGAAGTTGCTCTCGGAATGCCTGCTCGAACACGAGGCAATCCTTGTGCTCACCTGCCAGCGCCAACATTTCGACCATGAGGGCGGACGGCAGCCGATCTCCGAGATCCGGCAGGTGCATAAGCCTCTCAGCTCGATCATGCCTACTGAATCCGAAGGTTCGAAGCAAGAGTACCTTCAGCGGCTCGTACTTGCCGTCTGCAGGAGGGGAGGTGATGAACTGTATCACCCGCGCGGACGTCTCAGGCGGTAGAGCGCTGACCAGGTAATAATACTTTGTCTCGTCCACCGAGATGTTTCTCAGGTGGAACTGAGCTTCAGCATGGGCAAACCAAAGTTGTGGTTGATGCGCCCAAAACGGAGGAAGATGAACGCTGACCGCGTTTAGCTGCGGTACGCCGGGCGTTAGAACCAAAGCAGGGGCGTCTTGTCCCTCCATGGTAGATGATCGTCTAGATCACGTCGGGGTCACCAAAATGGCGAGTCTGGAGGCTTGTACTTTGTTAAAGAAGTTTATTGCGGCAGCAATATTCAATTACAAAGGATAACAAACGAGATTACAGACAACCATTAACTCAAACTGTTCACATCGAAGTTCTCCTCCCACTGCCTGGTTTTGGGCCCCAAAACCACCACGTGACCTTGCTGGCCAATCAGCGGGTTCGACTCTCAGGACCAATCCTATGGTCGCACCACCATGTGACCTTGCTGGCCAATCCGATGGTTCGACTCTCAGGACCAATCCCTATGGTCGCTACACCGTAACAGGAGTAATAACTCCCAGAGCTTCCATCCTGTCGAGCTCTGCCTTAACCTGGTCTCGCATGGCGACTGGAACGCATTGAACAGGGCGGACCACGGGTCTCACATCCGGGTCAATAGTAATTGAATATGTGACAGGCAGCCTGTCCAGTTCGTCGCTGAAGAGATCCTTGTAGTCCACGAGGATACGTCGTCTGGCGCAAGCTGATGCACGGCCTTGCCGAATGAAACCAGTCCCATGTCGATACATGCATCAATGCCAAGGAGAGGCACGACTGTGCGATCAATGATGGAGAATTGCAAATTGTACGATTGTGCCGCGAGGTGGCACTGTAGCTTCACCACTCCAAGAGGAAGCACTTCGTTCCCCCCGTATGCTGGGAGGGTTGCATCGCATGTTTTTAATTCATCAGCTCTGCGAAGCTTTGAAAACTCGGCATGAGATATGACATTGCACGCCGCACCTGTGTCTATCTTCAGAACAACTGGCACGTTGTTTATCTTTAATGTGACCATGGGATCTTTGTGTTTAATTAACTGGCCCCGGACAGAGTGTGTATTGAGGCGAACTCCATCCACTGAAGGCATACTCTCTGGAGTTTACAGTATCACTATCAGATAAGTCGTGTGAAGGCTCTGGGTGTATCGAATGTACAGCTTGTTTTGTCTCAATCGTATTGGAACTTCTGCAGCATTTCCAGAAATGATTTCTCCGTTTGCACCCATGACAAATCTGTCCAAAAGCCGGGCAGTTCTCCTGTTTGGCTATATGAGAGTAACCACAATTAGTGCAATCACTAACAAAACTTATGCCAGACCCAGCTAGGCTGGGTTGTGTCACTTTGAACGGTCGACGTTCCTTTCTGATATACGGTCCTGTCGAGTCAATGCAGTAAACAGGCTGAGACACGGCACTCAAAGTGTTTGCGTGGACATCTGTCAATTCATAAATCCGACATGTGCTGATCACTTTAGCTAGAGTCAGATCGCAATCACGCAGAAGGTCCCTTCTCAATTTGTCATTAGTGATACCACACACCAGCCTGTCTAGTGAGTTCATCACAGAGGTCACCAAATCTGCAACTCGACGTGGCGTGTTTCAAAGAGTTTATATAGGCTTCAGCCGGCTCACCCAGTTTCTGGGCACATGCAAAGCATTTGTGCCGTTCCATGATAAGGTTAGTCTGTGGATCACACAGCTGCCAACATTTATTCTTAAGGCACACAGGGTCATGAATCGTCTGGGCAGGTGTGGTAACTGCACCAGCCGCATCCAGCACAGTCTCAGCATAAACAAACAGTCTCGCCCGACGGATTGCTTCCAAACCTGCTAGATTGAAGAGAATGGATGCTTGTACGTGGGGAGTCTTGTCGTGGTCTGCAGCAGCAATGAATACATCGTAATCCTCCTCGAAGGTGCGCCAACATTCACCGATGTTGCCATCGAAGACAAGTGGATCGGGCTTCCGAAAAGATTCAGCCATGGTTTGAGATGTCAAAAGTCTTGAGTAAACAAATGGTGGTGACTCAAAAAGCTAAATTACGGCCACTTCTGACACCATGTTTGTGGGTGGGTTCATTCAGAGGCACTCCGGCGTATATAAGTCCTTTATTAGCAGATCATTGGCAGTACAGATGCTGGCTACCGTTACCTCTAGCCCTCAGGATAGACTCAATAGACAATAGGTGTAGGAGGAGGCCATTTGGCTCTTCGAGCCAGCACCGCCATTCAATGTGATCATGGCTTATCATTCTCAATCAGTACCCTGTTCCTGCCTTCTCCCCATAACCCCTGACTTTGCTATCCTTAAGAGCTCTAGCTCTCTTTTGAATGCATTCAGAGAATTGGCCTCCACTGCCTTCTGAGGCAGAGAATTCCACAGATTCACAACTCTGACTGAAAACGTTTTTCCTCATCTCAGTTCTAAATGGCCTACCCCTTATTCTTAAACTGTGGCCCCTTGTTCTGGACTCCCCCAACATTGGGAACATGTTTCCTGCCTCTAACGCGTCCAACCCCTTAATAATCTTATACGTTTCGATAAGATCCCCTCTCATCCTTCTAAATTCCAGTGTATACTAGCCTAGTCGCTCCAGTCTTTCGACATATGACAGTCCCACCATTCCGGAAATTAACCTAGTAAACCTACGCTGCACGCCCTCAATAGCAAGAATATCCTTCCTCAAATTTGGAGACCAAAACTGCACACAGTACTCCAGGTGCAGTCTCCTTAGGGCCCTGTACAACTGCAGAAGGATCTCTTTGCTCCTATACTCAACTCCCCTCTTAACTAACACCAGGATAACGCAGTACAAAACCCGGCTTGGATTCTGGACCGGATGCACAACAGTAAAACCAGACATGGATCTACACGGACCACCCCCTGAGTGAAAAGGTTATCCCCGAGTTCCCTTTTAAATTTCTTCCCTCTCACGTTAAGCCTGTGCCCTCTAGTATTAGAATCCTCTACCCTGGGGAAGAGACTGTGAGTGTTCACTTTATCCATGTCCCTCATGATCTTGTACACCTCAATGTCACCCCTCAGCCTCCCCCGCTCCAAAGAACAAAGTCCCAGCCTATGCAGCCTCTCCCTGCAGCTCAAGCCCACAAACCCAGGGAACAGCACTTTGATGGTGTCACTCGTTCACCAATTCCTCCAGCACTTTGTGCATCACTCCAGATTTTGAGGGGACTTGGGCGGGGAGGTCTAGAGATGTCCTCTCGAGTGAGAGAGTCAGTGGAGGGGACAGATGACAGGTGGACATTTAAAGCAGCTGTGTACTGGCTGGGTCACCTCTTCCCCATTGCGGACATTGGACTTTGTCCCTGGACTGTTACGCTCTGGAGCTGAGAACTCATCCTGCACTCCACATTCTAACACAAGCCTGCAAGCCCAGTTAACGTTACACATACTTTACACATTCAGCCTGGAAACAGGCCCTTCGGCCCACTGAGTCCATGATGACCAGCAATCACTCCATACACTAGCACTATCCTACACACCAGGGACAATTTTGTAACTTGACATCAGGGTCTCTGGCGCTGTAAGGCAGCAGCTCTACCACCGCATTACTGTGCCGACATTGTGGTGAATCTCTCCTGCACCCTTTCCAACCTATTGCCTGTACAGGGGCGACCAGAACTGCACGCTGCACCCCAAACACAGAGCTGCTGATGGGCCACCTCTGTGATGAATGCACACAGTACCAGGGTGTATGTTTGAGCCCAGCCTTGTACTCCCACCTTCTCCCCGCCGCCCCTACCTGTGTTTGCTCCTGTGACCATGGCCGTCTTGCCACTCAGATCCACGGGACAATCTGCTGGCCGCCAACGCCCTCTCCTCTGGGACCTGAGCACCAGGAAGAGGAGCAGGCAGACGAGGGGCCAGAGGGGGTGGGAGGCGAGGGAGAGGAGGGGGGAGAGCAGCTGAGACAGCTCCATGGTCCCAATATGAGACGAGATCAGACTCTGACTGTCAGCACTGGGAGAAATGTCCACAACACTCTGGTCTCACTGGTAACCAGCATTGCTGGCATACCTCTGATGCAACTCTTCATTGGCTAAAACTGAGATAAGTGTGGGACGAGATCAGACTCTGACTGTCAGCAGCCAGAGTTGGCTATAATCCAGGATGAGTCGACTCTTAAAGGGACAGCGTCAGAGGCTCCCAACCAAGGGGTTCCTGCTCTCAAATCCCCCCCCGGGGGCCTGAGCTCCAGGGAGAGGGTGGGCATGCTGCAACGCTATTCTCTAGACTACAGATAAAACCTTGGAGCGCAGGAGGATGAGGGGTGATCTTGTGATCTTGCAGAGGTGCAAAAAATCATGAGAGGAATAGATGGCCTTTTACCCAGAGTAGGGGAATCAAGAATCAAAGGACATAGGTTTCAGAGGGGATAGATTTGATGGAAACTGAGAGGTAGCTTTTGCGCACAGAGGGTGGTGGGTGTATGGAACGAGTTGCCAGAGGTAGTTGAGGCAGGGACTATAACAACATTTAAATGACACTAAGACGGATATGTGGGTGTGGGATGTTTACAGGGCAATGGTCCAAACACAGACAAATGGAAGAAGCAAGGATGGGCCATGTGGGTCAGCATGGAAGAGCTGGGTGGAAGGGCCTGTTTCTGTGCAGTGTCACTCTGACCATATTCTGCATTCTGGTATTTCTCCATTTGCACAACCTGCTTATGACCTAATTATATTTGTGGAGAACATGTCTTAACTGGACAGCACACAAGCAAATCCTTTTGCTGTTATCTTGGTACATGTGACAAAAATAAACCAATACCAATACTCTTTCTTACTTAATGAGCCAGCAGCATTCTCTCTCTCTCCCCCCGCTCCTGTTCTCTCTCCATCTCCCCTCTCTCTCTCTTTATCTCCCTCTCTCCCACTCCCCTCTCTCTCCCTCCACCCCTCTCTCCAACTCCCCTCTCTTCCTCCTCTCGTTCTCTCCATCTCTCTCTCACTCTCTCACCTGGTTCAACAGATAAGGGTGAATTAATTTTCAGTTGTCTCTCTGATGTAAGTGCAAAGCTGCCAAGCTTCACAAAGAACTCAAATTAACAAAACATTCCCACATTCTAGGTCAGATGGAGACAGAAGGAACTGCAGATGCTGGAAACGTGAGCAAAACACAATGTGCTGGAGGAACTGTGTGCGTCCTCAGTGGAAAGTCATAGCCTTACAGCATGAAAACAGGCCCAACTTGCCCACACCGGCCAACATGCCCCATCTACTCTAGTCCCACCTGCCCACACCGGCCAACATGTCCCAGCTATAGTCCCACCCGCCCACACCGACCAACATGTCTCGTCTACACTAGTCCCACCTGCCCACACCGACCAACATATCCCATCTACACTAGTCCCACCTGCCCACACCGACCAACATGTCCCATCTACACTAGTCCCACCTGCCCACACCGACCAACATGCCCAATCTACACGTCCCACCCGCCCACACCGACCAACATGCCCATCAACACTAGTCCCACCCACCCACAACAACCAACATGCCCATCAACACTAGTCCCACCTGCCCACACCGACCAACATATCCCATCTACACTAGTCCCACCTGCCCACACCGACCAACATGTCCCATCTACACTAGTCCCACCTGCCCACACCGACCAACATGCCCAATCTACATGTCCCACCTGCCCACACTTACCAACATGCCCCATCTACACTAGTCCCACCTGCCCACACCGACCAACATGCCCCATCTACACTAGTCTCACCTGCCCACACCGACCAACATGCCCCATCTACACTAGTCCCACCTGCCCACACTGACCAACATGTCCCATGACTCTTTTAAGGAGCAACAGAAGATAACTAAAAAGGCAATACAGGGAGAAAAGATGAGGTACGAGGGTAAGCTAGCCAATAATATAAAGGCGGATAGTAAAAGCTTTTTTAGGTATGTGAAGTGGAAAAAAATAGTCAAGGCAAATGTGGGTTGCTTGAAGACAGAAGCAGGGGAATTTATTATGGGGAACAAGGAAACTGTTCCCGTTGAACCTGTAGCGACCATAGAAAGTGGTCCTAGTTGTCGAACCCTCAGATTGGCCAGCAAGGTCACGTGTGGGTGCGACCGTAGGGATTGGTCCAGAGAGCGACACCGCTGATTGGACAGCGTGGTCATGTGCGCTTTTGGCGCCCGAAAAGAGTCAGTTGGGAGACGTCTTCGAAGAGAACAGTTAGTTTTAATGGTTGTGTGTAATCTTGTTAAGAAAACTTTGTAATCGAATATTGCTGTCGCAATAAACTTCTTCAACAAAGAACAAGTTTCCAGACTCGCCATATTGGTGACCCCGACGTGATCCAGCTGATCACTTACCATGAGTGAATCAAACGCCTCGTTGTTGGTTCCTGTGCCCAGCACACCGGAGCTAAGCGCGGTCAGCGTTCACCTTCCGTCGTTTTGGATACATCAACCACAATCTTGGTTTGTCCATACCGAAGCCCAGTTTCACTTAAGAAACATCTCAGCAGATGCAACAAGGTATTACTATCTCGTCAGCGCTCTACCGCCGGAGACGACCGCACGGGTGATGCGGTTCATCATCAATCCTCCGGCAGAAAACAAGTACGAGGCCATGAAGGCACTGTTGTTACGGACCTTCGGGTTCAGCAGGCAGGACCGAGCTAAGCATCTTATGCACCTACCGGATCTCGGAGATCGGCTGCCGTCCGTTCTCATGGCTGAAATGTTAACGCTAGCAGGTGAACATACGGATTGCCTCATGTTCGAGCAGGCATTCCGAGAGAAGCTTCCCGAAGATGTCAAACTTATGCTCATGGATTGTTCTTTTAAGGACCCCGTGGCATATGCAGAAAAAGCTGATGCGCTCATGGCGTCCAAATCGATAGAAAGAGGTTCGATCAACAAGGTCTCGACATCAGCGGCCGCGCCACAGCGTCATCAAGATGACGCCGCGTCTCCCGCCATTTCTCCAAAAGCCCGCCAGAAAGATCCGCACAAGCGCGGCTGGTGCTATTACCATCTACGATGGGGTGGAGAATCCCGCAACTGCCGCTCACCTTGTACCTTCTCGGGAAATGCCTCGGCCGATCGTACATAGAGGCAGTTGCGATTGGCCAGAACCGACTCCTCTACGTCTGAGACCGATTCACGGACACAGAATTTTTGGTTGACACGGGAGCCATTGTCAGTATCGTACTGCCGACCGACCTTGAGACCAGATCGGGTAAGACAGGTCCTACCCTCATCGCGGTTAACGGCAGCCCCATCCGCACGTATGGTACGCGGAAAATGTCCCAGGTTTTAGGCCTCCGCACGTATGAATGGCCATTCATTATAGCAGACGTCAGCCAGGCGATCCTAGGCGCAGATTTCCTCTGGGCCTTTTCACTAGTCCCCGACGTCCGCGGTAACGACCTCCAACCCTCCGCCAGCAACGATGAGCCCGCCGCTCCGACAACCGCCACCCCGCCCAGCCCGACTGTCCAGGCCGTCGTCGCGGCCCCCGACTCGTATGCTGAGGTCCTGCCGGAGTTTCCAGAGCTGCTCATCCAGCGTTTCGACGCCCCTTCGGCCAAGCACGGCGTGGTCCACCACATCCGCACCGAGGGCCCCCCCGTTTTCGCTCGGGCCCGGAGACTACCGCCCGACAAGCTGGTGGTGGCGCGGGCGGAATTTAGGAAGATGGAGGAAATGGGCATTGTCCGTCAGTCCAACAGCCCGTGGGCCTCGCCGTTGCATATGGTCTCCAAAGCATCTGGGGGGTGGAGACCATGTGGAGATTATCGGCGTCTCAACGCTGTCACCACGGCTGATCGCTACCCCATACCGCACCTGCAAGACTTCTCGTCTGGGCTGGAAGGTGCGGTGGTGTTCTCCAAGATCGATTTGGTGCGGTGATACCACCAGATTCCTGTGCGGCCGCAGGACATACCAAAAACTGCCATGATCACTCCATTCGGGTTGTTCGAATGGTTGCGCATGCCTTTCGGTTTAAAGAACGCGGCACAGGCTTTCCAGCGACTGATGGACCGTGTGGGTTGGGATTTGCCTTTTGTGTTTATTTATTTAGACGATATCCTGGTCGCCAGCCCCTCAGTGCAGGAACACCGGGCCCACTTGCGGGCCGTATTCGAGCGGCTCCAGGCACACGGGCTCATCATCCAACTCTCCAAGTGTCAATTCGGCCTCCCTTCTCTCGATTTCTTAGGGCACAGAATCACCCCTGCCGGCGCCACCCCTTTGCCCGAGAAGGTGGAGGCTATCCGGGCATTTCCGCGACCCACCACAGTGAAAGGTCTGCAAGAGTTCATAGGCATGGTTAACTTCTACCATAGGTTCCTCCCGGCAGCAGCGCGGGTCATGCGCCCGCTCTTCCAGTGCCTTGCGGGTAAACCTGTAGAGTTGATATGGTCCCCGGCCATGGAGTCGGCCTTTGCAGCAGCTAAGGCGGCTTTGGCAGACGCCACCATGTTGGTCCACCCGAGCGCCTTCGCCCCCACGGCCCTGACGGTTGATGCCTCTGACGTGGCGGTGGGTGGGGTTTTGGAGCAGCAGGTCGGTGGCCTTTGGCAGCCCATGGCGTTTTTCAGCCGGCAATTGAGTTCGGCTGAGCTGAAAAATAGCGCCTTTGACCGAGAGCTTCTGGCTCTCTATTTAGCTGTTCGTCATTTCAGGTATTTCCTTGAAGGCCGCCCGTTTGTGGCCTTTACGGACCATAAACCATTAACTTTTGCTTTTTCCAAATTGACCGACCCATGGTCGGCCCGCCAGCAGCGGCACCTGACTGCCATCTCCGAGTTTACCACCGATGTCCGTCATGTCGCTGGTAAGCTTAATGCCGTTGCTGACGCCCTGTCTCGGCCTGCTTTTGCCCCCATTTCAGCGGTGGACTGCGAGGTGGATCCCCAGGAGCTTGCGGAGGCACAGCTTCTGGCGGATACCGCCTCGGTATACCAGTCCACCACTTCGGGGTTGAAGTTGGCTCAGGTGGCCTGCGGGCCAGAGGGCACAAAAGTCTGGTGTGATGTTTCCCTTCCCCGTCCCAGGCTGGTAGTGCCGCCCTCCCTTCAGCGCCGGGTTTTCGATGCCATTCACGGGCTGGCACACCCGTCCATCCGCTCCACCTCTGCTTTAGTAGCCGCTCGGTTTGTGTGGCATGGCCTGCGTAAACAGGTAGCTGTTTGGGCCCGTTCCTGCATTCCCTGCCAGACTGCTAAAGTCCAACGCCATGTCCAGCCCCCGGTACAGGAGTTTGAGGTCCCAGCGGTCCGTTTTTTCCATATTCACGTGGATTTAGTCGGACCCTTGCCTTCCTCCCGGGGCTACACCCATCTGCTCACGGTGGTGGATCGGTTCACCCGGTGGCCAGAGGCTTTCCCATTGTCAGATACCTCTGCTGCCTCTTGTGCCAGGACCTTGGCCCTCCATTGGGTGGCACGTTTCGGGGTTCCGGCTGTTATTACCACCGACAGGGGGCCACAGTTCACTTCGACCCTCTGGGCCACGCTAGCAGAGCTGTACGGTTCCCGGTTGCAACACACCACAGCATACCACCCCCAGGCAAATGGGCTTGTGGAGAGGTTCCACCGACAACTCAAGGCGGCCCTCAGTGCGAGGCTGGAAGGCCCGGACTGGGTAGACCAACTTCCCTGGGTCCTTCTGGGCATCCGGACCGCTCCTAAGCAGGATCTCGGTGCTTCATCCGCGGAACTAGTATATGGCTCGCCACTTCGAGTACCCGGGGATTTGCTTCCGGACTCCTCCGGCCAGCTGCCTCCAGTTCAGTCAGTCTTAGCATCTCTCCGGGCACGCGTGGGTTCCTTGGCCCCAGTTCCGACTTCACGTCATGGGTGTCCCATGGTACACGAACCGCCTGCCCTGAAGGACTGCGAGTTTGTATTTCTGCATAAGGATGCCCATCGTTCCCCGTTGCAGAGGGTCTATGAAGGGCCGTTCCGGGTTTTGCGTAAGGGGACGGTCACCTTCACCTTAGACGTTGGCGGCAGGAGTGACCTCATCTCGGTGTCCAGGCTTAAACCTGCGCACTTGGATCCAGACCGCCCGGTCCTGGTCGGCCAATCACCTCGGCGAGGCCGGCCTCCTGCAGTTCCGCTCAGTCCAGGACCCCCCGCTCCGGTAGTTCAACCAGGTCCGGAATCCCCTGCTCCTGTGGTTCAGGCTGCCCCTCTCCTTACTCGTTCTGGTCGCGAAATCCGGCTCCCTGCTAGGTTCCGTACCTCGGGTTCTGGGGTGGGGGGTCATGTAGCGACCATAGAAAGTGGTCCTAGTTGTCGAACCCTCGGATTGGCCAGCAAGTTCACGTGTGGGTGCGACCGTAGGGATTGGTCCAGAGAGCGACACCGCTGATTGGACAGTGTGGTCATGTGCGCTTTTGGCGCCCGAAAAGAGTCGGTTGGGAGACGTCTTCAAAGAGAACAGTTAGTTTTAATGGTTGTCTGTAATCTTGTTAAGAAAACTTTGTAATCGAATATTGCTGTCGCAATAAACTTCTTCAACAAAGAACAAGTTTCCAGACTCGCCATAATACCTTCGATTTGTACCAGCATCTGCAGTTATTTTCCTACACAACCAGTGATCGATGTTCAGAACTGGCATCTTGCAGTGAGGGGTAAGGATGGCAAAGGAAAAGGAAGTTCATGCAAGATTAAAGGGGATGGAATCAGACTGTGAAATTCTTTGCCACAGAAGGCAGTGGAGGCCCAGTCAATGGATATATTTAAGGCAGAGATAAATAGATTCTTGATTAGTACAGGTGTCAGAGATGATGGGGAGAAGGCAGGAGAATGGGGTTAGGAAGGATAGATAGATAACATTCACAAGTTATGGGAGTAGAATTGGGCCCTTCGGCCCATTGAGTCTACTCCACCATTCAATCATGGCTGATGTCTGCCACATAATCCCATTAAGAACAGGAAGGCAGATTATTATCTGAATGGTGTCAGATTCGGAAAAGGGGAGGTGTATCAAGACCTGGGTGTCTTTGTACATTAGTCACTGAAAGTAGGCATGCAGGTACAGCAGGCAGTGAAGAAAGCTAATGGCATGTTGGCCTTCATTGTGAGAGGATTTGAGTTTCGGAGCAAGGAGGTCCAGCTACAGTTGTCCAACTACAGTTATCTCCTGTGAGACCGCACCTGGAGTATTGTGTGCAGTTTTAGTCTCCTAATTTGAGGAAGGACATTCTTGCTATTGAGGGAGTGCACTGTAGGCACACCAGGTTAATTCCCGGGATGGCGGGACTGACATGATGAAAGAATGGGTCGACTGGGCTTGTATTCACTGGAATTTAGAAGGGTGAGAGGGGATCTTATAGAAACATATAAAATTCTTCTGGGACTGGACAGGCTAAATGCAGGAAACATGTTCCCAGTGTTGAGAGAGTCCAGGACTAGGAGTCACAGTTTAAGAATATGGGGTAGGTCATTTAGATGAGCAAAAACATTTTCACCCAGAGACAATAGACAATTGACAATAGGTAGAGGAGTAGGCCATTCGGCCCTTCAAGCCACCACCACCATTCAATGTGATCATGGCTGATCATTCTCAATCAGTACCTCGTTCCTGCCTTCTCCCCATACCCCCTGACTCCGCTATCCTTAAGAGCTCTATCTAGCTCTCTCCTGAAAGCATTCAGTGAACAGAGAGTTGAGAATCTGTGGAATTCTCTGCCACAGAAGGCAGTGGATGCTAATTCACGTTAGATTTAGTTCAGGGCTAACGGAATCAAGGGATCTGGGGAAAAAGCAGGAACGGGGTACTGCTTTTGAATGATTAGCCATGATCATGTTGAATGGCGGTGCTGGATCAAAGGGCCGAATGGCCTACTCCTGCACCTATTTTCTATGTTTCTCTTAGTAAGAAAATCAATCGAAAACAAGGGTAGATCACATTTTAACCATTTCTGAGTCATTTAAGGGTAATTTTCAGAATCTACCTTGAACTTCCCAACTAAAGTCCCCCTTGCCACCCTGATTCAATTTTCACATCAAAGACCAACATTTGAACTACTTCCCCAAATGCAATGCTCCTTTGGAAGGATTGCTGGGAACTTGAACCATGCTGTGCTGGGGATGCCTGTAATGCAAGTGCAACAGGGCATTAATCCTGCAATGCTCACTGGACATTAATCCTGTAGCAATGAGCATCTGCAGAAGATTGCCTTGTCATGAATCATCCCGAATGACTTAAGGGCCTGTCCCACTTAGGCGATTTTTTAGGCGACTGTCAAAGTCGGAGCAGATTGCCGAAATTTTCTTTTACCCGACGACAATGTCCACGACAATGCTGAGTCAGGTCGAGATTACACCGTCTTCAGAAACATCGCAAAATTCCCACGCTGTCAATGCTTCTCCGGCATCCTAATTTTTCCTGAAGTCACTGACAAGTCGGTAAGTACTTGAGAGTTTTGAATTATAACATCTTGTATGGGTTACTTAAAAACCAAGCTTCACGGTAACAAGGCATAAACTGGATTGACTTCCAGTTTACTAATGGCAGTATTAAGAAATTTAATTTTAAAAGTGGTTAAATGGATTTTTGTGAAAAGTGTGTGGGCATTCTTTGAAAATGTACGGGAGATGCATATCTGGTTTCTGGGTTGCATATCAGGGTTGGGAGCCTACTTTAAATGTGATCGCTGATGGCCATAAACATCGTGAAAATTCCCACGCTTACCTGACCGTCAAACTGACACCTCCAATCTACCTGTCAAATGGCCTGACGGTAAATAAATTGGTTAAACACAAGTATTTTATGGTATCTTGAAATGACTTTATTTATTTTAATATTATGTGCTTCTAAATGCATCTAAGAGAACCTAGCAAACCTGGGGACAGCATGCGACAGTGCTCACAATAAGCAACGATACCTGGCGACAAGCCAGCTGTCGCCGAGAAATTTCACTCCGGATTATTTCTCAGTGACGCGCTGAGATCCACTACGATTCTTGGAAGACTCCTCATGATCATGCCTGCGACACCCCGGCGAACTGTCGGCAACAGCCTAGTCGCCGGCAGTCGCCTTAAAATCGCCTAAGTGGGATAGGCCCTTTAGGATTTTGGACTTTGGACACTTTTTTTAATTTCTTCCTGGGAAACAGTGCAAAAATATGGTGCCTGAATTTGTGGGAATTTCACTGTGCTGTGCACACGTAACAATAAAGAACCATTGAATTATTGATGAAATAAGGAACTGCAGATGCTGGTTTACACTGAATATAGACACAAAATGCTGGAGTAACTCAGTGGGACAGGCAGCATCTCTGGAGATAAGGAATGGGTGACATTTTGGGTCTAGACAGAAGGGTTTTTGTTTTTTATATATTTTTATTTTGAATAAAGTTTAAATGACTTCAAATGAACTGAAACAGTACATGAACGTTTCATTCTAAGAAACATCCCTGTAATATCAACAAATATTAATATTTGTTAACACTTCTGTATTTCAGATCCATTACCACAGTTCAATGTGATGGAGGTGGATTTGCGCAATTGAAATGTTTCAGGATCCAGGTAACAAAGGATACAACGTAAGGAAATTGTGAAAATG
Source organism: Rhinoraja longicauda (assembly GCF_053455715.1). Classification (NCBI taxonomy): domain Eukaryota; kingdom Metazoa; phylum Chordata; class Chondrichthyes; order Rajiformes; family Arhynchobatidae; genus Rhinoraja; species Rhinoraja longicauda. The sequence continues at coordinate 2,361,717 of NC_135953.1, read as the reverse complement.
TCAACAGCTCCAGTTCCAGATCACTTTTGTTGGTAAATTGCCAGTCATTTTCTACACTTGATAATCACCATGAGGATCGTTAATAAATAGATAGTTATGGTTATCAGTAAAGCAACTGACGTAGTCATTAATACATAGACTATGTAATCAATAAAGATGGCCAAATAAATCAATAAATTATAACATTAATCACCAAAAGTAAAATCACATTTGAAGATTTTGAAGAGATGGAATGAATGAAGGAACCAATACTGATGGTATTCTCAGGTTCTTGAGCACCATTTACAAAATTTCCAATAGCTCCCATCTGGAGCTCAATGGGGGTCCTGCTATCATCCTGACCTCAGGCCAAGTGTATCAATGGTTACACAAAACATGTACTGACCAATTTGCAATGACACAAACATTTTATCAGAGTAAATTAATCTCGATGTTTCATCCTTATACTATTTGTCTCGTGAACATGAGGGCTTGGTATCTAGAAAGCTCAGTCACCCAGTGAATTCTCCTGCCTTTGAATGAAGGGTTAAACA
>NC_135953.1:2353600-2360684 GCF_053455715.1 Rhinoraja longicauda | reverse complement strand
TTCTCTTCCATAGAGGCTGCCTGACACATCGAGCAGGTCCAGAGTTTCTGTTTCTATCGAATCTTCTGGAAAAATATGTTAAGAATTAACCAGGAAGCAAGCCAGACTGAGCATAGTGATGAGTAAACCAGAATCTGATCGAAAGGAAACATTAACTGGAATCATGGAATCCAATGACTGGGAGTTCCAGGATTCCTTGACAGTTATGGTGCAACGGAGTTTACGACCATCTCACTTGTGTTGTACTTTAATAAGACTTACTACAGGTGAGGCCATAGATTATTTAAAAATGTGTCACAGGTTGAACGGTGGGAATGGAGAGAGAGGTAGTGATGTTAGAAACATAGAAACAGAAAATAGGTGGAGAAGGAGGCCATTCGGCCCTTCGAGCCAGCATCGCCATGCATTATCATGGCTGATCATCCACAATCAGTAACCCGTGCCCAACATCTCCCCATATCCCCTGATTCCGCTCGCCCCCAGAACTCTATCTAACTCTCTTAAATTCATCCAGTGATTTGGCCTCCACTGCCCTCTGTGGCAGAGAATTCCACAAATTCACAACTCTCTGGGTGAAAAAGTTCCTTCTCAGCTCAGTTTTAAATGGCCTCCCCTTTATTCTAAGACTGTGTTCCCTGGTTCTGGACTCCCCCAACATTGGAAACATTTTTCCTGCATCTAGCTTGTCCAGTCCTTTTATAATTTTATATGTCTCTATAAGATCCCCTCTCATCCTTCTAAACTCCAGTGAATACAAGCCTAGTCTTTTCAATCTTTCCTCATATGACAGTCCCGCCATCCCAGGGATCAATCTCGTGAACCTATGCTGCACTGCCTCAATTACAGGGAGTCCTTCTTCAAATTAGGAGACCAAAACTGTACACAATACTCCAGATGTGGTCTTACCAGGGCCCTATACAACTACAGAAGAACCTCTCTACTCCTATACTGAAATCCTCTCGTTATGAAGGCCAACATGCCATTAGCTTTCTTCACTGCCTGCTGTACCTGCACAGCAACTTTCAGTGACTGGTGTACAAGGACACCCAGGTCTCGCTGCACTTCCCCATTACCTAACCTGACACCATTGAGATAATGCTTGTTTTTGCCGCAAAGAGGATAACCTCACATTTATCTACATTATACTGCATCTGCCACGCATCTGCCCACTCATTCAACCTGTCCTGGTCACCCTTCAACCCCCTAACATCCTCTTCACAGTTTATACTGCCACCCAGCCTTGTGTCATCTGCAAACTTTAGTGTTACTTCTAATTCCTTCATCCAAATCATTAATATTTATGGTAAACAGTTGCGGCCCCAAGACCGAGCCTTGCGGCACTCCACTCGCCACTGCCTTCCATTCTGAAAAGGACCCGTTTACTCCTACTCTTTGCTTCCTGTCTGCCAACCAATTTTCTATCCATGTCAACACCCTAACCCCAATACCATGTTCTCTAATTTTGCTCACCAATCTCCTGTGTGAGACCTTATCAAAGGTTTTCTGAAAGTCTAGATACACTACATCCACTGGCTCCCCTTCATCCATTTTACTTATCACATCCTCAAAATTTTCCAGAAGATTAGTCAAGCATGATTTCCCTTTCATACATCCATGCAGACTTGGACTTATCCTTTTACTGTTATCCAAATGCACTGTTATTACCTCTTTAACAATTGACTCCAGCATCTTCCCCACCACTGATGTCAGGCTAACTGGTCTGTAATTCCCCGTTTTCTCTCTCGCTCCTTTTTTGAAAAGTGGGATAACATTAGCTATCCTCCAATCCACAGGAACTGACCCTGAATCTATTGAACATTGGAAAACGATCACCAATGTGTCAACTTTTCTAGAGCCACCTCCCTGAGGACCCTGGGATGCAGACCATCAGGCCCAGGGGATTTATCATCCTTCAGGCCCATCAGTCTACCCAATACTATTTCTCGCCTAATGCAAATTTCTTTCAGTTCCTCTACCCCCCTAGATCCTCTGTCCTCCAGTACATCTGGGAGATTGTTTGTGTCTTCCTTAGTGAAGACAGTTCCGAAGTACCTGTTCAACTCTTCTGCCATTTCCTTATTACCCATAATAATTTCACCCGTGTCTGCCTTCAAGGGATGCACATTTGACTTTGCTACTCTTTTTCTCTTAACATATCTAAAGAAGCTTTTACTGTCCTTTATATTCTTGGCCAGCTTCCCCTCGTACTTCATCTTTTCAGCCCGTATTGCCCGTTTTGTTACCTTCTGTTGTCCTATGAAAGTTTCCCAATCCTCTGGCATTACCTTTGTTACAAGCCAGTTTCAACTCCTGCTGCAACTTTCACCCTACATCCGGGCTACTACTTGGGGTCTGTAGATAACACCAATTAGTGTCTTCTTGCCTTTACAATTCTTCAACTCTATCCACAGTGACTCTACCTTGTCAGTCCCTATGTCATCCCTCGCAGGGGACTGTATTTGATCCCTTACCAACAGAGTTATCCCACCGCCTCTTCCCACCTGCCTGTCCTTTCTATAGAATGTATAACCCTGAATATTAAGTTCCCAGGCCCGATCCTCCTGCAGCCACGTCTCTGTAATCCCCACAATGTCATATCTACCAATCTCTCACTGAGCCTCAGGCTCATCTACTTTACTTCTTATACTTTACGCATTCATATGCAATACTTTTAATCCCTTACTCATCCTACCTTTCACATAGATTCCTATTACACTTGGCCATACTCTCCTATCCCTTTGTGAGTTTTTTTCCCCGTTAATTCTGGGGGAATTAACTATCCCTTTACTCTCTTTCCCTTTAACTCCATCCTTGACTGTCCCATTTGACCCCCCCCCCCCCCTATTTAGTTCAGTAATGGTGGGTTATTGAGCATAGAACAGTACAGCACAGGAACAGATCCTTCAGCTCATGATGCACTTGGTGAGCACTTTGGCATTAGTGACCGTATCTCAGTAAGTTTCTGTTTGGGTTTAAACCTCAGCAGCATCAGTTTGACTTCCCAATCCCTCCCAACACGGCCGCTCCCACTCTACCTGTCCATCCTTCTATACCTCCGTCGTGCCAATCCCACAGCTACTGCCGGTCTCCGTCCCCTCTCTTGGCCTTACCTCTCACGAGAGTAGTGTCTGTGGCTCCGATCACACGATCTCACCGCCCACACTCTGCCAGAAATAACATTGGAAGGTGAGTGAACTGAACACCAGAGACAGACCAATAGACAGCAAACCAATAGACAGCAAAACGCACAGTGACTGATTACCAGCTCCTTCCTTCAGTGTCCCAGACAGGTGAGTGGCTGCTTCAGGTTGTCAGTGTGACTTCTGCCCAGGTTTTGCCTTGGTTTACTGAGAGCTTCAGTGCTTTCAGTTTCACCTCAACCACATCCTTGGCCTTTCACAGAAACCATGTAACTGTCTGTACGGGCTTTCAGATATGCGTAACAAGGAGAGGCTGGGGATTATTTTCATGATCATTCGAGGCTGAAGGACTACTTTACAGAAGTTAATAAAACCATGAGAGGCAAAGATAAGGTGGATGGTCACAGCCTTTTCCCTGATATTGGGGAGTTTAAAACTAGAGGGCACAGGGTTTAAGTTAAGAGGGGGGAGATTTAGAGGGGTACCATTTTCACACAGCTTTTCTGTACAGAGTGGAAACAGGCCCTTCAGCCCAAATCGTCCATGCAGACCAAGTTGCAAACTGAGTTTGTCCCAGAAGCCTTTGCCTGGCCCATGTCTCTCCAAACTTTCCTATCTATGTACCCGTCTAAATATCTTTAAACATTGTTATTTTACCTGCCTCTACTAGCTTCTCTGACATGTAAAATGTTGAAAAATAGACAGGAAAGGTTTGGAGGGACAGGGACCAAGTTACTAACTCAGTAACCTGGTCAGCATGGACGGGTTGTGCCAAAGGGCTTGTTTTGATGCTGTTTAGCTCTATGATTCTAACAGTCACGTGGTTTCTGTGAAAAACAAAGGGTGTGGTGGGGGTCGGGTGAAACTGAAAACACCTAAGCTCAGTAAAATCTGGGCAGAGGTCACACTGAGAACCTGAAGCAGCCGCTCGCTATAACAATATTTAAAAGACATTTGGACAGGCACATGGATAGGAAAGGTTTAGAGGGATGTGGGCCAAACGTGAGAAAAAGGGACCAGCTTAGATGGTCGGTATCTTGGTCGGTATGGACATATTGTGCTGAAGGGTCTGTTACCGTGCTGTGGGACTCTAAGCAGGCCCTTTGGCCCACCATGTCCATACATCTTTACCCATATGCACTAATCCTGTTGCTCACATTAGATCTGCATCCTTCCATGCCTTGCATAGCAGAATCATGAGCAGGACCTTTAAGATTGTAATCTCTGCATTGCTTCTGGTGTCACATGCTCCTGAATATAGGAATACAAAGATAGGCCAGATGAATGTGTGACCAAAGGGGTGGTGGAGGAGGGAGGGCTTTGGATGCTGGGACATGGACATTTGTGTAGTGGGTGCAGCCTCTACTAGCAGGTCAGTTTGCACCTGAATGGGGCAAGGTCCTATATCCTTGCTGGCAGTTTTACTCCTGTTGTTGGGAAGGTTTGAAACTAATTTGGTCAGGGTGTTAAATCAAGTTCTTTACCTTCAGTCTGAATAATCACACGTAATACTGGATGAGCACATCAGATTTATTCCACCATGGGGTTCTTCCCCTGAGTTGAGATCTTTTCAGGCACTAGTATTGTGTCTGGAGATCCTCACGGGAAGAACCCCATGGTGGAATAAATCTGATGTGCTCATCCAGTATTACGTGTGATTATTCAGACTGAAGGTAAAGAACTTGATTTAACATTTTGGTGTCAGAAGTGGGATTTTGGTAAGCCTAAGGTTTGGCTGATGTCTCTTAACAGTTTTATTCTTGTTTTTCAGTCTCAAAATGGCTTATTTTACTTTCATTAGCACAACATTGGTCCTCATGTTGTAAGATTTGAGAAGTTTTCCCTCATTCTGCAAGCAACACCAAACCAAAGAGCTGCAGTTTGGACATTTTAAACGGGAGACTGGGGCTGATAGCGGAGAAAGGCTGCGGTCAGTTTACCAAGGGATGTCACAATCCGTGGGTCCTAAGTTGGCGCAGGACCTCGTGACCAGCCACAAAAGCAAAAACCTTACAGCCCAGTCTCTAGGTTTCTGCAAAGCCACGGCCACAACAATGGATGGGTATTGGCCATGCAGACACCTGCGAAACCAGGTCGAAATCCAGACACTGGGGCGCTGACATCAGCATACTCACAATGCCCCAAGCCGACCTACACAGTTAATCTCGTTAAGGGGGCACAATAGCCCATAGAAAACTACCTGGTAGGTGATGGGAAACCAGTTAAACCCATCACCTCGCAACGAAAAACCAATTAACATACCGTCTGGCCATCCCCGGTACCCCCGGACATAACGCAGGACAAAGGGAAAACTCAATACATATCTTTTAAACAAAGAGATCCCGAGATCTGGCGGGAGATAGGACGGGCCAGAATTAGTATAACTGGCCACGATTTTTGGGTTTGAAACTCATGCAAGAAAACCTGCAAGGAACGCAAGCCAGGAGGAAGACGAAAAGGACAGGCAAGAACGACACGCTCGCAGCAGGGACAGCAACGCTCGCAACGACTGGCCAGGAACGCTCACAGCAGGGACAGCAACAACGCTCGCAACGACTGGCCAGGAACGCAAGAAACGGAAGGAAGAAACTCAGGGGACAAGCACGACCCTCACGGAAAGCAGCGGAGAAGCAGAACAGCCAGTAACCGCAGTAATAGCCCCATTGTGAGCATGTACCCCGATCCTGCACATCCTGGACATAGTTTAGTGTAGAGGGGAGGGTGGTTTGAATAAACGTGGGTGTGTAAATGAATATGTGTTGGTCAATTTTGCGATGTGTCGTACGTTCCCCATCTTACAGTCAAGAATATGTCTAATAGAACTGTGTCTAAGTATTCGTGTAGTTATGCATATGTCTTTTAGAACTGCGTCAAAAGTGTTCGTGTAAGTGTGCATACGTCTGGTAGAACTGTGTCTAAGTATTCGTGTAGTTATGCATATGTCATTTAGAACTGTGTCTAAGTATTCGTGTAGTTATACATATGTCTAATAGAACTGTGAAGAGCATTCATGTACAATAGTCCCAAGCGCTCAATAAAAGCCTTTTCCATTTAAACCCTGGTCTTCAAATCTGGCCTGGTTGAGTTTTTCTGCACTATCAACGCTCCTGCATCTAACTCCAGTGTCTAGAACCGTAGGGGGTGAGTGGGTCGAACCACTCACGGGGAACCAGTGTGCGCGGCCTGGTCAAGGGATCAGAGCAAGGCACGGTGACCTTAGGTCGGGCGAAAGCTCGGCGCAGAAACCCCTTACAGATAATGGCGACCACGAAGGGACACTGGCAGCAGGATGATAGTGTACCAGAAAAGGATTTTAAAACTAGGGATGTAATGGACGAGCGCATTGCGGACTATGTTTTTAGCAAGGTGAATATCACCAAACAATGGATGTGTGGTTTATTAGAGGACAAGCGCCCACTGGATGCAGCGATCCGGTGGACGGCCAGTAAAGCCCACAAGAAATCTGTAGAAAAGGCTGTCTGGCTGACGTGCTATAAAAAGCAGGTCCAGCTTTTGGACTGCGTGGTTGTGGCACAGGCAGGGGCAGGGGCATGGAAACAGTCCCTTCAGCCCAAATCGTCCATGTGGGACCAAGTTGCAAACTGAGTTCATCCCAGAAGCTCGTGCCTGGTCCATGTCTCTCCAAACTTTCCTATCAATGTACCTGTCTAAATATCTTCAAACATTGTTATCCTCGAGAGGGAAGGTGAGCAGCCGGAAGTAGTTAAACATAAAAACATAGAAAATAGGTGCAGGAGTAGGCCATTCGGCCCTTCGAGCCTGCACCGCCATTCAATATGATCATGGCTGATCATCCAGCTCAGTAACCTGTACCTGCCTTCTCTCCATACCCCTGATCCCTTTAGCCACAAGGGCCACATCTAACTCCCTCTTAAATATAGCCAATGAACTGGCCTCAACTACCTTCTGTGGCAGAGAATTCC
>NC_135953.1:2300690-2353100 GCF_053455715.1 Rhinoraja longicauda | reverse complement strand
GGTCAGCTCGAGTTCATCTCACAGGGGCATTGTGACATCACAATCCGCACCGCAGCGCCCCCCTTCTGTCAAAACTTCGATAAATCAGGGGGGGCAGCACTTTTAAACCTCTGTAACTTAAAAAATATGCGTCCGAATTAAATAAAAATATCATTTTCCAGCAGCGAACCGCATGCTGATTAAGGCGGTACAAAAATCGTGGCGCTACGGTTCACCGTTTTGCCGGAATTGCCGTATTCAGCCGACATCAGTGGAATATATATATATATATTCAAGATCTGAGTTTTAATAGTATATAGATAGATAGATAGATAGATATTATCGGGACATTCATAGTCACGTGTGTGACCAAAATTATGAAAAATTGTGGAATACATCTCTTCTAATTCTGAAAGCATTACAGGTATATTGTTTTGTATTGTATAAATGGCTTATATATGTCAAAGTTTATTAAGTGAAATTTTTATATGTTACTAGACTGAGGTGGACCCGTTGGGCCAAATCTCTCCTGCGGGCCTCGGCTGGATGGGCGAGGGGGAACAGGGAAGGGGAGAGGGAGCCACTCACCTCGGCCCCGTGCCCCCTGCGATGGAGCTTGAGCGAACTGTGGACCCAAAGCCTCTCCTGAATTGGTCTAGCACCCTCCCCTCCTCCACTCTCCCCCCACTGACACACTCACCCACTTCATCCCCCCTCAACCTCCCTTATACCCCCCTCCCCCCACACCCACTACACCATCTTCCCCCTCCCCCGCACCCTCTCACCCACTCCATCTCCACAACCCCCCCTTAAAACTCCCCAAAACCTATCTTGCATTGGTCTAGCACCCTCCCCTCCCCCACTCCCTCTCCACTCCCCCCAGTCCCCCCCTCCCCTACCCGCCACTCCACCCACTGCCCTCCCCCTAGCCCCACTGCCCTCCTCCCCATCCACACTCACCCACCCACTCCCACCCAAATTCCCCCACCTAATCCACTCCCCTCTCCCCTACTCCCACCCCACCTCGTAACCCACCTCCGATCACACGATCTCACCGCTCCCACTCTACCTGTCCATCCTTCTATACCTCCGTCGTTCCAATCCCACAGCTACTGCCGGTCTCTGACCCCTCTCTTGGCCTTACCTCTCACGCGAGTAGTGTCTGTGGCTCCGATCACACGATCTCACCGCCCACACTCTGCCAGAAATAACATTGGAAGGTGAGTGAACTGAACACCAGAGACAGCACTGAATAAGTGTAACGCAGACCAATAGACAGCAAAACGCACAGTGACTGATTACCAGCTCCTTCCTTCAGTGTCCCGGACAGGTGAGTGGCTGCTTCAGGTTGTCAGTGTGACCAGTGCCCAGGTTGTGCCTTGGTTTTATTGAGCTTCAGTGCTTTCAGTTTCACCCCATCCACATCCTTGGCTTTTCACAGAAACCATGTGACTGCGGGTTTCAGATTTCCGTAACAAGGAGAGGCTGGGTATTTTATTCATGGATCATTGGAGGCTGAAGCGTGACTTTACAGAAGTTAATAAAACCATGAGTGGCAAAGATAAGGTGGATGTTCACTGTCTTTGGATGGATGCACCCATTCCAAAGTCTCCATATCCTTCCTTTAATGGGACGATGAGAACTGCTCGCGATACTCCAAATATAGCCTGGCCAAAGTCCTCTAAAACTGCATTATAACTTGCTGACTCTTACACACTGTTTGTAATCAATCCATTATGAAGTATTGGGTGAACCATAAAACATTTATTAAACCCATGCCGAGTGAGCATCACACCTGCGCGTTCCTCACTTCAGCTCACAGACTAACAACAAACTAAACAAACAACAAGCTAACTATGTCAGTGACTCCAGTCCTACCTAAATCCTGGACTGGATTACAAAGTGGAATGTGTACCAAGCATAGGATATGTGGCGAAGGTTATATAGACAGAGATAAATATGATTGATCTACACACACAATACCCCAACCTATTAGTGCAGGCACACCATAGAATGAGGATAAATATGTCATTTATTCACAAAATGCTGGAGTAACTCAGCAGGTCAGGCAGCATCTCAGGAGAGAAGGAATGGGTGACGTTTCGGGTCGATACCCTTCTTCAGACTGATCAAGCACACCTGCGCGTTCCTCGCTTCAGCTCACAGACTAACAACAAACCAAACAAACAACAAGCTATGTCAGTGACTCCAGTCCTACCGACCCGAAACGTCATCCATTCCTTCTCTCCTCAGATGCTGCCTGACCTGCTGAGTTACTCCAGCATTTTGTGAATAAATACCTTCGATTTGTACCAGCATCTGCAGTTATTTTCTTATAAAGATGTCATTGATACGAGTTGTTGCAGGATGGTCATGCCAAGGATGCAGGCAGAGAGTACCAGGAATGGGAGTAGGCAGCGCAGGTCCCCTGTAAACACCCCCTCGACAACAGGTATGGCCTTTGGATACTGTTGGTGGAGATCACCAGTCAGGGCAGTGCAGCAGCAGCAGTCAGGTCTGTGGTGTTCAGCCTGGCTCTGACACACCGTGGGGAAGGATGAAGGGATGAGGTCCTGCAGAATGAATACAGGGAGTTTGGCAAAAGGTTAAAAAGCAGGAGCACAAAGATAGTGGTGGTGGCTCGTGGTAGCCACCAATAGCATGGTTGTGCAGTCTTTAGACTTGCACAAAAACCTATGGACGGGAGAGATGAAGGTGGAGAGGTTGTTACACACGAGCAACCCCACTCTCGGCCGCAGGAGGTGGATTCCAGTGGCATGGTTAGACGTTACGGCTGGAAACTCTCTTGGCTGCACTGGATGGCCATGTCTTCTTCGTGCTTTGACATGCCCTTTGCGCTCCACAGTGCGTTGCTGAGCCGCCCTCTCGGCTGTTGAACCCTCCAGTGGATTTCCTCCACCCAATCTGCCAGCACAGACCTTGCATGCTGGGCTGAGCAAGTCCATGAACTCACTGAGGGTCTGAGACCCGTCAGTTACCCTCGCGTGGTTTAGCACGTCAGCTGAAGCAGTTTTCCAGGGTGTGGCCATTGCCGCATGCTAACAGCTTCTTGGAGCCACAGGTGAGAGCTGGATGCCAGATGGGGACCAAAGGTGGACAAACTACCCTCAAAGCACCACGACATGACCCCCATCAGAGTTGCTACCTCTCCCTGAGCACTCCCACAGAGAGAGTAATCTCCGCATTGCTCCCAATGCCACATGCTGGTGAAGGTAGCAAGGGGAAGTTAAGGGCCTGTCCCACTTAGGCGATTTTAAGGCGACTGCTGGCGACTAGGCTGTCGCCGACAGTTCGCGGGCATGATCGTGAGGAGTCTTCCAAAAATAGTGGTGGATCTCGGCGTGTCGCTGAGAAATTATCCGGTTTGAAATTTCTCAGCGACAGCTGGCTTGTCGGCCAGTATCATTGCTTATTGTGGGCACTGTCACATGCTGTCCCCAGGTTTGCAAGGTTGCCGCCTGTACTTTATCATGATATCTCATTTAGAGTTTTTGAATAAAGTTGATTTTTAAAAAGACAGGTGTCGGCATTTATTGAATTTCTAAGTACTTTCTCATGACATCTCATTCAAAGATTATAGTCGCATTTGTTTTGACCATTAAAACCAAACCCTGACACACACGCTGCGCTATGAGACACTTTTCATTCATTTATTTAGATCAATGAGGCAAGCACATCCACAGGCATTTCACTATGTTTATTAAAGGCCAAAGCTCACACGTAGACAGACACTACTAACACAAAGATAAACTGAGTTTTACTGCTATGCTGTTTGTAGGGGGTATGGCACACCTGACCATAAGGACAGCAAGGTCCGGCCAGACCATTTCACACGTCACTGTACTTTGTGCTTGCCTCATTGATCTAAATAATGAATGAAAAGTGTTTTCATAGCGCAGTGTGTGTCAGTGTTTGATTTTAATGGTCAAAACGAATGCGACTAGAATCTTTGAATGAGATGTCATGATAAGGTACTTAGAAATTCAATAAATTCCGACACCTATTTTTTTTTAAATCACCTAAATCAACTTTATTCAAAAACACTATATTACTTTGAAAGATGGAAAACTGCATGCATCGCAGACTCCGCCCACAATCCACACCTGGTTGTTGCAGCTGCTTTTCAGTGGACAGGTTTAGACCACAGGTGTGATGCTCAGAGGCGCCCTTAACGTGTGAAATGGTCTGGCCGGACCTTGCTGTCCTTATGGTCAGGTGTGCCAAACCCTCTACAAACAGCATAGCAGTAAAACTCAGTTTATCTTTGTGTTAGTAGTGTCTGTGATGTATATATAATATAAATGCCAGTGCCCCCTGGAGGCCAAAAGCAGAAGCTGGCAAATGTGTTTTTGCCTTGTGACTGAGGTCAGGTGTTTTTCTAGAAGTTTCCTGGGGCGGGGGTTTATTAAAATCTTCTTACAAGATGTCGGGCGTATATTCATTGTGCTAGTCACAACAGCGGACATTACATGGTGTCAGAAGAAAAAAGAAACGAAAAAAAAGAATGTCTGGACTCAAGCCACCGGGACCACTCTCCATGCAAGGGAACTTGGCCGAGAATTATAAGGACTGGATAAGGGCATTCCAACTGTACAAGACGGCAACAGAACTGACGAGTAAGCCAGATAAGATTCGGTGTGCAACATTCCTACACATAGCAGGGCCGGCCTCTCAGCAGATTTATGAGACCTTTCAGTTTGCCCAGGAGGAATGTGACAAAATACAACAGTTGAAGAATAAGTTTCAGACATACTGTGGACCAAGGAAGAACTTAACTGTCTCAAGATACATCTTTCATACACGTAATCAGCGGCGAGGGGAGACCTTCTCCAGCTACCTGACTGCAGTGAAGTCTTTAGCTAATGATTGCGAGTTTGGCATTATCCATGACTCATTGCTGCGAGACAGAATCGTCTGTGGCATCACCAGCGAGCAGCTCCGGGAGAAACTACTACAATGCTGTGGCATCACCAGCCAGCAGCTCTGGGAGAAACTACTACAATGCTGTGGCATCACCAGCCAGCCGCTCCGGGAGAAACTACTACAATGCTGTGGCATCACCAGCCAGCCGCTCCGGGAGAAACTACTACAAGACAATAGGTGCAGGAGGAGGCCATTCGGCCCTTCGAGCCAGCACCGCCATTCAATGTGATCATGGCTGATCATTCTCAATCAGTACCCCGTTCCTGCCTTCTCGCCATACCCCCTGACTCCGCTATCCTCAAGAGCTCTATCTAGCTAACAATGCGATGATTTAACACTGAAAAAATGCAGTGACATGTGCTTGATTGCCGAGGCATCAGCCGAACACATGAAGCAGATTGCCCCGACCGCCATCGACACTGAAGAGATTGTTGATTACGTGTAGCGGGACAGCGCCGGTCGGCCATGGGGCCGAGGCAAGGATTTGCGACCCAGACAACCATAGACAGGAATCCGTGATTCTGGTAAGGATACCGACTGTCGGTCATGCACCAGTGAGCATAAAAGCAACTACTGCCCCGCTCAGTACATGCGATGTCACACCTGCGGAGAGATTGGACATCTTTCCAGATCCCCCGACTGCCCGGTAAATGGAGCGCCCAGCAGCCACCCACGGCCCCGACAACATGACCGGCTAATCAGACAGAAGGCCGGGGACTGGAGCCGTGACGTCCGCGACGTTGAGTTCCAGATCAACACTTCTCCGCTGCCTGAGCCTGTGGACGACGACGTTGATGTATTTTACATTGACGCCGTGATTGACGATGTGATTGAGTCGACGCGTGAATGGGGACAGATGTGCAGCATCAACAATGTGAACATTGATTTCAAACTTGACTCTGGAGCTCAAGTTGACATTCTGCCAGAGCACTTGTTCAGAAAGACTGGTCTTGCCTTACTGAACACGAACGTAACACTGAGATCATACTCTGGACATACAATGAAGCCTGTGGAACAGGCAAAGGGGAACGTCAAAGTAGGTAAGAAAGAATATAGGGTTGTCTTTCAAATAGTGAGGGGGAATGTGAAACCCATATTTGGGAAGCTAACGTGTGAAAAGTTAGGGCTTCTTATACGAAAGGAGGCAGTTGATGGCGTGAGTGCAAGCCCACTATACACTGCGAAGATCATTGAGGAAAACCGTGAGCTTTTCCAAGGGCTGGGAAGGCTAAAAAGACATGAGTACAACATAGCGCTCCAAGAGAACGTGCAACCTAAGCAAAACCCACCCCGCACTATCCCTATAAGATCAGGGATAAGGTCAAAGACGAATTAGAGCGCATGGAAAACTTGGGAGTCATAACCCCTGTGCACGAACCGACAGATTGGGTGAATTCAATGACTGTTGTTAGCAAGCCTAATGGCGAAGTCCGCATATACCTTGACCCACGTGACCTCAATGCGGCCATTCATAGGGAGCATTTCCCGATGCCGACGTTCGAGAACATTGCAGCCCACATGCCGAAGGCAGAATGGTTCTCGAAATTTGACGCTCCAAGTGGGTCCTGGTAGTTCCCACTGAGTGATGATAGCTCACGTCTGACCACATTTAATACTCCTTTCGGGAAATACCGATACCTCGTCCTTCCATTTGGAATCTCATCCGCAAGTGAGGTTTGGCAGCGGGCGATGCAGGAAGAGTTCGGCGATTTAGAAGGGGTGGAGATAGTCGTTGACGACATTCTCGTTTGGGGTGTGAATGCAGAACAACATGACGCAAGGGTGAAAGCCCTACTCCAACGGGTGAAAGAATCCGGCCTAAAGCTCAATCCCAGAAAGTCGTTAATGCGCTCAAACGAGATTGAATATGTGGGACACGTCATCTCGCAAGCAGGCGTGTCAATAGACAATAGGTGCAGGAGGAGGCCATTCGGCCCTTCGCGCCAGCACCGCCATTCAATGTGATCATGGCTGATCATTTTCAATCAGTACCCTGTTCCTGCTTTCTCCCCATACCCCCTGACTCCGCTATCCTTAAGAGCTCTATCTAGCTCTCTCTTGAATGTATTCAGAGAATTGGCCTCCACTGCCCTCTGAGGCAGAGAATTCCACAGATTCACAACTCTCTGACTAAAAAAGTTTTTCCTCATCTCTGTTCTAAATGGCCTACCCCTTATTCTTAAACTGTGGCCCCTGGTTCTGGACTCCCCCAACATTGGGAACGTGTTTCCTGCCACTAACATGTCCATTCCGAGAATTAACCTAGTAAACCTACGCTGCACACCCTCAATAGCAAGAATATCCTTCCTCAGATTTGGAGACCAAAACTGCACACAGTACTCCAGGTGCGGTCTCACTAGGGCCCTGTACAACTGCAGAAGGACCTCTTTGCTCCTATACTCAACTCCTCTTGTTATGAAGGCCAACATTCCATTGGCTTTCTTCACTGCCTGCTGTACCTGCATGCTTCCTTTCAGTGACTGATGCACTAAGACACCCAGATCACGTTGTACGTTCCCTTTTCCTAACTTGACACCATTCAAATAATAATCTGCCTTCCTATTCTTACCACCAAAGTGGATAACATCACACTTATCCACATTAAACTGCATCTGCCATGCATCCGCCCACTCACACAACCTGTCCAAGTCACCCTACAACCTCATAGCATCTTCCTCACAGTTCACACTGCCACCTAGCTTTGTATCATTGGCAAATTTGCTAATGGTACTTTTAATCCCTTCATCCAAGTCATTTATTTATATTGTAAATAGCTGCGGTCTCAACACCGAGCCTTGCGGTACCCCACTAGTCACTGCCTGCCATTCTGAAAGGGACCCATTTATCCCCACCCTTTGCTTTCTGTCTGTCAACCAACTTTCTATCCATGTCAGTACCCTACCTCCAATACCATGTGCTCTAATTTTGCCCACCAATCTCCTATGTGGGACCTTGTCGAAGGCTTTCTGAAAGTCGAGGTACACCACATCCACCGGCTCTCCCCTGTAAATTTTCCTAGTTACATCCTCAAAAAATTCCAGTAGATTAGTCAAGCACGATTTCCCCTTCGTAAATCCATGCTGACTCAGAACTATCCTGTTACTGCGATCCAAATGCTCCGCAATTTCGTCTTTTATAATTGACTCCAGCATCTTCCCCACCACTGATGTCAGACTAACTGGTCTATAATTTCCCATTTTCTCTCTCCCTCCTTTCTTGAAAAGTGGGATAACATTAGCTACCCTCCAATCCACAGGAACTGACCCGGAATCTATAGAACATTGGAAAATAATCACTAATGCGTCCACAATTTTTAGAGCCACCTCCTTAAGCACCCTGGGATGCAGACCATCAGGCCTTGGGGATTTATCAGCCTTCAGTCCCATCAGTCTACCCAAAACCTTTTCCTGCCTAATGTGGATTTCCTCCAGTTCCTCTGTCACCCTAGGATCTCTGGCCACTAGAACATCTGGGAGATTGTTTGTATCCTCCTCTGTGAAGACAGATCCAAAGTACCGGTTCAACTCGTCTGCCATTTCCTTGTTCCCCATAATAAATTCCCCTGCTTCTGTCTTCAAGGGACCCACATTTGCCTTGACTATTTTTTTCCTCTTCACATACCTAAAAAAGCTTTTACTATCCTCCTTTATATTATTGGCTAGTTTACCCTCGTACCTCATCTTTTCTCCCCGTATTGCCTTTTTAGTTATCTTCTGTTGCTCTTTAAAAGAGTCCCAATCCTCTGGCTTCCCACTCTTCTTTGCTATGTTATACTTCTTCCCTTTTATTTTTATGTTGACCTTGACTTCCCTTGTCAGCCACGGGTGCCTCTTACTCCCCTTAGAATCTTTCCCCCTCTTTGGGATAAATTGATCCTGCAACTTCTGCATTATTCCCAGGAATACCTGCCATTGCTGTTCCACAGTCTTCCCTGCTAGGGCCTCCTTCCAGTCAATTTTGGCCAACTCCTGCCTCATGCCTCTGTAATCCCCTTTGCTATACTGTAATAGTGACACCTCCGATTTTCCCTTCTCCCTCTCAATTTGTAGAGTAAAACTTATCATATTGTGGTCACTGCCTCCTAATGGCTCCTTTACCTCGAGTCCCCTTATCAGGTCAGGTTCATTACATAACACTAAATCCAGAATTGCCTTCTCCCTGGTAGGCTCCAGTACACGCTGTTCTAAGAATCCATCTCGGAGGCACTCCACAAACTCTCCTTCCTGGGGTCCATTACCAACCTGATTTTCCCAGTCTACCTGCATGTTGAAATCTCCCATGACCACCGTAGCACTACATTTGTGACATGCCAATTTTAGCTCCTGATTCAACTTGCACCCTATGTCGAGGCTACTGTTTGGGGGCCTGTAGATGACTCCCATTAGGGTACTTTTACCCTTACAATTCCTCATCTCTATCCATACTGATTCTACATCTCCTGATTCTATGTCACTCCTTGCAAGGGAGTGAATATCATTCTTTACCAACAGAGCGACCCCACCCCCTCTCCCCACCTGTCTGTTTTTTCTGTACGTTGTGTACCCCTGAATATTCAGCTCCCAGCCCTGATCCTCTTGTAGCCATGTCTCAGTGATTCCCACAACATCATACTTGCCAATGTCTAACTGAGCCTCAACCTCATCCACTTTATTTCTTATACTTTGCGCATTTAAATACAACACTTTAACTTTGGTATTTAGCTCCCCTCTCACACCGGTCACAATTGGCCCTGACCTTACTCTCATATCCCTTCTAGAACTTCCCTTCCCATTCATACGAGAGTCATTTACAGTTTCTCCTGTATTCGCTTCCCCTTTAACTCCATCTCCATATTCCCAATTTGTCAACCCCTCCCCCCCACTACTTAGTTTAAAGCCACACTTGTAGCACTAGCAAACCTACCTGCCAGAATGTTGGTCCCCCTGCTGTTAAGGTGTAACCCGTCCATTTTGTACAGGTCACCCCTACCCCAGAAGAGATCCCAGTGGTCCAGAAATCTAAGTCCCTGCTCCCTGCACCAGCCCCTCAGCCATACATTCATATCCCCGATCTCTCTGTTCCTGCCCTCACCAGCACGAGGTACAGGCAGCAGTCCAGAGATAACCACCCTCGACGTCCTACTTCTCAGTCTTCTTCCTAACTCTCTAAACTCACGCTGCAGTATCTCCTTCCTCTTCCTCCCGACGTCGTTTGTGCCCACATGCACAACTACTTCCGGTTGATCACCTTCCCTCGCTAGGATGTTCTGAAGCCGCTCCGTGATGTCTTGAACCCTGGCACCAGGGAGGCAACAAACCATCCTCAACTCCCGCCTGTCGCCACAGAATCTACTGTCCGTACCTCGGACAATGGAGTCACCGACTACTATGGCTCTTCCTGACTTCGGTCTCCCCGGTCGTTTCCTTGCCTGGGATAGAACCGCCAACACGTCCGCCGCTCGGACTGGAAGCGTCTTCTGCCCCAACAGTTCCCAATAGGGTGTACCTGTTTGCAATAGGCACAGCCACCGGGGTCTCCTGTAGTCCACGTTTGCTCCCCCCTGAAACGGTCTCCCACCTTCGCTCGACCTGGACCCTTGGCGTGACAGCCTCACAGTAGGTCCTATCCAGGAAACTCTCGCATTCCCGGATGGCCCTGAGGTCAACCAGCTGCTTTTCCAACTCTGCCACACGTCCAGTCAGGAGCTGCACCTGGACACAGTTCTTGCAGGTGTAGCTCCCAGAAGCTCCAGCAGTGTCTCTACCTTCCCACATCCTGCAGGAAACACACTGCACCAACTTGTGCGCCATCACTTTGGTGCCGGACTTTTCAAACTGACTATTAGCGTCCTCTTGGCGCTCTTTTTAAACTGCCTTTTCCACTGCAATTAACACTTACTTTTGTTCTCAGCTAACGGGCGTCCTTGCTCTGCTCCCGGACTTTTCAAACCCATCTCGTGTCAGCAGCATGCTACAAATGCCATACCCGACAAACAAGGCGGAAGTGCAAACTTTCGTGGGGATGGTCACCTACATGGCCAAGTTTATTCCGAACCTCTCGGAGATCACCGCCCCACTTAGACAGCTAACAGAAAAAGGAGTAGCATGGCATTTTGAGCAGAAGCACAGACAGGCAGTAGACAAGCTGAAGTGTCTTCTCACATCGCCACCCGTACTCAAACTGTACAATGTGAACGCACCCGTTTCAATTGCCACAGACGCTTCCAACAGTGGATTTGGAGCGGTCCTGATGCAAGACGAGAGACCGGTTACATATGCATCACGACGCGTGAACGCGGCCGAGCGCAATTATGCGACTATAGAGAAGGAGCTGTGCTCCATATTGTACGCATGCAGAAAGTTTCATGACTTCATCGTCGGTCAATCAGTAATCCTTACTGACCACAAGCCATTAGTGGGCTTGCTCGCCAAGCCGCTACACAAATTAAGCCCCAGACTCCAGCGAATGCGAATGCACCTGCTACGGTACGACATGGAAATACGGTGGAAGCCGGGACGTGAAATGCTCTCTTGTTATCCACTTTGCTGCTGTAACACTGCAAATTTCCCCGGTGCGGGACGAATAAAGGAATATATTATTATATTATTATTAACGGTAACATGATCTCCCAACTTCATTAACTTCACCACCAATTTCCATCCTACACTCAAATTCATTTGGACTATCTCCGAAACCTCCCTCCCCTTTCTTGATCTCAGTCTCCATCACAGGAAATAGACTATCGACTGACGTCTATTACAAACCCACTGACTCTCAACTATCTCAACTACACTTCTTCCCACCCTGCTTCCTGCAAACACTCTATCCCCTACTCCCAATTCCTCCATCTACGCCGCATCTGGGCCCAAGATGAGATGTTCCATACCCGGACATCAGAGATGTCCTCAGTCTTCCACCATCACCCTGCTTCCTTCCATGAAGCCAATGTTTTACCCATAAGTTTTTTATCAGCTATCTCTGGATCCCATACGCTCTGACCTTCCTGGGCAGCCTACCACGCAGAACCTAATGTGGGTGAAGCAAACCTTTGGCAATGCTCCAATTTGTAAAGAAAAATATGTCCGTTTTGTATCAAAAAAATAGAGCAACAGCATGAGAATGCCACCATTTGCAGCTATCCCCTCATGTCACATACCATCCCGACTTGGGAGTACACTGCCACTCCTCATCACCACGAGATCTATATCCCACATCACTGAGAGGTCCTTGACCAGCAGGAGGTTTCGCTTTAGGTTTATTATTGTCATGTGTAACAACGTTCATGAAAAGCTTTGTTTTTCATGCCATCCGAACAGATCAGGTATACCATATACGAATACCAGCGAGTCAAACTCAAATACAATAGATAGAGCAAACAGGAAGATCCAGAGTTCAGAATATAGTTCTCAGCATTGTAGCACGATAGCTGTAGAGACAAAATCCATTCAAATCGTTAAAAATATCAACTCACCACCACCTTCTCCAGGGCAAGTTGGAATCGGAAACAAAATCCCTATCAAACCCTGACCTGGAAAATAAAGAGAAACAAACTGCCATACACGTCTGTATGTAATAGGACAACTTTGCTGTGCAACCAGTTTCTTGCCATATCAAACACCTGATCAAAGGTATTTATTCACAAAATGCTGGAGTAACTCAGCAGGTCAGGCAGCATCTCGGGAGAGAAGGAATGGGTGACGTTTTGGGTCGAGACCCTTCTTCAGACTGATGTCAGGGGGGCGGGACAAAGGAAGGATATAGGTGCAGACAGGAAGATAGAGGAAGATCTGGGAAGGAGGAGGGGAAGAGAGGGACAGAGGAACTATCTAAAGTTGGAGAAGTCGATGTTCATACCACTGGGTGGCAAGCTGCCCAGGCAAAATATGAGGTGCTGTTCCTCCAATTTCCGGTGGGCCTCACTATGGCACTGGAGGAGGCCCATGACAGAAAGGTCAGACTGGGAATAGGAGGGGGAGTTGAAGTGATCGGCCACCGGGAGATCAGCTTGGCCAACGCGGACCGAGCGCAGGTGTTGAGCGAAGCGATCGCCGAGCCTGCACTTGGTTTCGCCGATGTAAATAAGTTGACATCTAGAGCAACGGATGCAATAGATGAGGTTGGAGGAGGTGCAGGTTAACCTTTGTCTCACCTGGAAAGACTGTTTGGGAGGTAAAGGGACAGGTGTTGCATCTCGTGCGGTTGCAGGGGAAAGTGCCCGGGGATGGGGTGGTTTGGGTAGGAAGGGACGAGTGGACCAGGGAGTTACAGAGGGAACGGTCTCTGTGGAATGCAGAGAGGGGAGGGGATGGGAAGATATGGCCAGTGGTGGGGTCCCGTTGTAGGTGACGGAAATGTTGGTGGATGATTTGTTGGATCCGCTGGCTGGTGGGGTGGAAGGTGAGAACGAGGGGGATTCTGTCCTTGTTGCGAGTGGGGGAGGGGGAGCAAGAGCAGAGCTGTGGGATGTAGAAGAGACCCTAGTGAGAGCCTCATCTATAATGGAAGAGGGGAAGCCCCGTTTCCTGAAGAATGAGGACATCTCTGATGCCCTAGTGTGAAACACCTCATCCCGGGCGCAGATGCGGCGTAGACGGAGGAATTGGGAGTAGGGGATAGACTTTTTGCAGGGGATCGGGTGGGAAGAAGTGTAGTCCAGATAGCTGTGTGAGTCAGTGGGTTTATAGTAAATGTCCGTCACTAGTCGGTCTCCTGTGATGGAGATGGTGAGGTCCAGAAACGGGAGGGAGATGTCGGAGATAGTCCAGGTATATTTAAGGGCAGGATGGAAATTGGAAGTGAAGTGTTTGAAGTCAATGAGTTCTGCATGGGTACAAGAGGTAGCACCAATGCAGTCGTCGATGTAGCGGAGGTAGAGTTCGGGGATGGGGCCAGTGTACGTCTGGAACAGGGATTGTGGCAGGCGTAGCTAGGGCCCATGCGAGTGCCCATAGCTACGCCTCTGGTTTGGAGGAAGTGGGAGGAGTCAAAGGAGAAGTTGTTGAGGGTAAGAACCAGCTCTGCTAGGCGGAGGAGAGTGTTGGTCAATGGGGATTGGCTGGTTCTACGGTCGAGGAAGAAACGGAGGGCTTTGAGACCATCCTTGTGGGGGATGGAAATGTAGAGTGACTGGACATCCATGGTAAAGATGAGGGAGTGGGGGCCTGGGAACCGGAAGTTATCGAGGAGATGGAGAGCTTGTGAGGTGTCTTGGACGTAGGTGGGGAGGGATTTAACCAGGGGGGATAGGATGGAGTCGAGGTAGTGGAAATAAGTTTGGTGGGGCATGAGCAGGCAGAGACAATGGGTCTGCCGGGACAGTTCTGTTTATGGATTTTGGGTAGGAGGTTGAATCGGGCCGTGCGGGGCTGGGGAACTATGAGTTTGGAGGCATTGGAGGGTAGATCGCCGGAGATGGTGAGGTCCGTGATGGTGCTGATGATAAAGGTCTGGTGTTTGTCGGTGGGGTCATGGTCCAGGGATAGGTAGGAAGAGGTGTCTGAGAGTTGTCGTCTGGCCTTGGTCCGGTAGAGGTCAGCACACCAGACTACCACAGCACCTCCCTTGTCCTAACTTGGAAATTTATAGGATTATTAAGGGGTTGGACACGTTAGAGGCAGGAAACATGTCCCCTTTCCATTTCTCCCAAACCGGAGGACTGGGAGAAATTTAGAATTCAACAGAGGACAAAGGGGCTAATTAAGAGGGGGAAAAAAGAGCATGAAAGAAAACTTGTGGGGAATATAAAAACTGACTGTAAGAGCTTCTTTAGATATGTAAAAACAGAACAGATTTGTGAAGACAAATTTAGGTCCTTTACAATCAGAAACAGGTGAATTTATAATGGGAACAAGGAGAACTCAAGGAGGTGGCCCTAGAAATCATGGATGCATTGGTGATCATTTTCCAATGTTCTCTCGACTCTGGACCAGTTCCTGTGGACTGGAGGGTAGCCAGTGTAACCCCACTTTTTAACACAGTGACAAAGAGCAGCTGTAATCTGAAGATTGCAACAGATAAGAACCTATCTAGAACTGCAAAGGACTCTCCCACCCTCAATAAATAAGGAACCCTGCTTTTCAGCATAATGTATTAGTTTTAGCTATTTTAATTAAACTGTTATTGTGAAGCCTAACATTCTATGTTGGCCATCTTTCCCACCATACTTCCCTAGTTTGTGAACTCGAGGGCTAACCATATTATAATCTACTCATCTTCCTTATAATTTTCAAAATTCCCAACAATAATGTCCCCAACAAATCTCACCAGCTTATTGGAATGCATCACAGTTTGGTTTGAGTTAGGAGGAAGACTGAGAAGTAGGACGTCGAAGGTGGTTGTCTCTGGACTGCTACCTGTACATCGTGCTGGTGAGGGCAGGAATAGAGAGATCGGGGATATGAATGTATGGCCGAGGGGCTGGTGCAGGGAGCAGGGATTTAGACTTCTAGACCACTGGGATCTGTTCTGGGGTAGGGTGGACCTGTACAAAAGGGACGGGTTACATCTTAACAGCAGGGGGACCAACATTCTGGCAGGTAGGTTTGCTAGTGCTACACGTGTGGCTTTAAACTAAGTAGTGGGGGGGAGGGGTTGACAAACTGGGAATATGGAGATGGAGTTAATGGGGAAGCGAATAGAGGAGAAATTGCAAAGGACTCTCGAATGAATGGGAAGGGAAGTTCTAGAGGGATATGAGAGTAAGGTCAGGGCCAATTGTGACCGGTGTGAGAGGGGAGGTGAATATCGAAATTAAAGTGTTGTATTTAAATGCGCAAAGTATAAAAAATAAAGTGGATGAGCTTGATGCTCAGTTAGACATTGGCAAGTATGATGTTGTGGGAATCACTGAGACATGGCTACAAGAGGACCAGGGCTGGGAACTTGCTTGTTAACAGTCTACTGTTCAGTAACTGTGAGGGGGCATAGCCGCCTGTCCCGTCAAGGGGGGTGTTGAGGTATTCAAGGATGGCATACATCGGGTCACAGCCGCTGCCTTTTGCTTTTCTCATGAGACTTTTTATAGTTTGTACCCAGCGCTCTATCTGCCTGTTACTCTGTGGATATATGGGACTTGAGGTGACATGGGCAAATTCCCAGTCCTCCTGGAATCTTCGAAACTCAGCATAGTCAAATTGTCTGGCGTTGTCTGTCATTACCAAGTCAGGAATGCCATTCCGGGCAAACATGCCCATCATCTCACGTATCACCGAATGTGATGTCATGTCCGTCAACTGCGCTATTTCTGGGTACTTGGAGTAATAGTCCACTACAAGCAAATGGCCAACTCCATCCAGATGGAAGATGTCTGCGCCAACCTTAGCCCAAGGTCTGCTGGGGATGAGGTGTGGTTGTAACGGCTCGCTTGCTTGTGCTTTCCTAGTCGCCTGGCATATCGAGCATGCTCCCACTGTGTCCTCAATCTGTGCATTCATTCCTGGCCGCGCAAATAAATTGCGGGCTGGTTGTTTAAGTTTCACTACTCCCAGATGTGATTCATGTAGCACGTTCAGCATCTGCCTTTGCATGCTTTGGGGGACTACGATTCGGTTTTCCTTCAAGACTAATCCATCGACTGCAACCAGCTCGTCATGGTATGTATGAAACGGAGTCAAGTTCGATGGCAAATCACGCCTGCCACTAGGCCAACCCTTTCTTATATACTCGCACAACAGTGTCAGGGTTTGATCTTTTTTTGTTTTAGCTCTGAACTGCGCAAGGCGCTCGTCTGACATGTGTAGGATGGCTTCTACAGCCTGTATCACGATCGGCAGTGTGATGTGCTCTTCCACAGGTGTGTGTGCACGGGGCAGCCGGCTCAGGGCATCGGGGAGAAACATTTCACGTCCCGGCTTCCACCGTATTTCCATGTCATACCGTAGCAGGTGCATTCGCATTCGCTGGAGTCTGGGGCTTAATTTGTGTAGCGGCTTGGCGAGCAAGCCCACTAATGGCTTGTGGTCAGTAAGGATTACTGATTGACCGACGATGAAGTCATGAAACTTTCTGCACGCGTACAATATGGAGCACAGCTCCTTCTCTATAGTCGCATAATTGCGCTCGGCCGCGTTCACGCGTCGTGATGCATATGCAACCGGTCTCTCGACTTGCATCAGGACCGCTCCAAATCCACTGTTGGAAGGGTCTGTGGCAATTGAAACGGGTGCGTTCACATTGTACAGTTTGAGTACGGGTGGCGATGTGAGAAGACACTTCAGCTTGTCTACTGCCTGTCTGTGCTTCTGCTCAAAATGCCATGCTACTCCTTTTTCTGTTAGCTGTCTAAGTGGGGCGGTGATCTCCGAGAGGTTCGGAATAAACTTGGCCATGTAGGTGACCATCCCCACGAAAGTTTGCACTTCCGCCTTGTTTGTACGGACAGTAGATTCTGTGGCGACAGGCGGGAGTTGAGGATGGTTTGTTGCCTCCCTGGTGCCAGGGTTCAAGACATCACGGAGCGGCTTCAGAACATCCTAGCGAGGGAAGGTGATCAACCGGAAGTAGTTGTGCATGTGGGCACAAACGACGTCGGGAGGAAGAGGAAGGAGATACTGCAGCGTGAGTTTAGGGAGTTAGGAAGAAGACTGAGAAGTAGGACGTCGAGGGTGGTTATCTCTGGACTGCTACCTGTACCTCGTGCTGGTGAGGGCAGGAACAGAGAGATCGGGGATATGAATGTATGGCTGAGGGGCTGGTGCAGGGAGCAGGGATTTAGATTTCTGGACCACTGGGATCTCTTCTGGGGTAGGGGTGACCTATACAAAAGGGACGGGTTACACCTTAACAGCAGGGGGACCAACATTCTGGCAGGTAGGTTTGCTAGTGCTACAAGTGTGGCTTTAAACTAAGTAGTGGGGGGGAGGGGTTGACAAACTGGGAATATGGAGATGGAGTTAAAGGGGAAGCGAATACAGGAGAAACTGTAAAGGACTCTCTTATGAATGGGAAGGGAAGTTCTAGAAGGGATATCATATCATATCATATCATATCATATCATATCATATCATATATATACAGCCGGAAACAGGCCTTTTCGGCCCTCCAAGTCCGTGCCGCCCAGTGATCCCCGTATATTAACACTATCCTACACCCACTAGGGACAATTTTTTTAAACATTTTACCCAGCCAATTAACCTACATACCTGTTGGCCAAAATTGACTGGAAGGAGGCCCTAGCAGGGAAGACTGTGGAACAGCAATGGCAGGTATTCCTGGGAATAATGCAGAAGTTGCAGGATCAATTTATTCCAAAGAGGAGGAAAGATTCTAAGGGGAGTAAGAGGCACCCGTGGCTGGCAAGGGAAGTCAGGGACAGCATAAAAATAAAAGGGAAGAAATATAACATAGCAAAGAAGAGTGGGAAGCCAGAGGATTGGGACTCTTTTAAAGAGCAACAGAAGATAACTAAAAAGGCAATACGGGGAGAAAAGATGAGGTACGAGGGTAAACTAGCCAATAATATAAAGGAGGATAGTAAAAGCTTTTTTAGGTACGTGAAGAGGAAAAAAATAGTCAAGGCAAATGTGGGTCCCTTGAAGACAGAAGCAGGGGAATTTATTATGGGGAACAAGGAAATGGCAGACGAGTTGAACCGTTACTTTGGATCTGTCTTTACTGAGGAAGATACACACAATCTCCCAAATGTTCTAGGGGCCGGAGAACCTAGGGTGATGGAGGAACTGAAGGAAATCCACATTAGGCATGAAATGGTTTTAGGTAGACTGATGGGACTGAAGGCTGATAAATCCCCAGGGCCTGATGGTCTGCATCCCAGGGTACTTAAGGAGGTGGCTCTAGAAATAGTGGAAGCATTGGAGATCATTTTTCAATGTTCTATAGATTCAGGATCATTTACTGTGGATTGGAGGATAGCAAATGTTATCCCACTTTTTAAGAAAGGAGGGAGAGAGAAAACGGGTAATTATAGACCAGTTAGTCTGACATCAGTGGTGGGGAAGATGCTGGAGTCAATTATAAAAGACGAAATTGCTGAGCATTTGGATAGCAGTAACAGGATCATTCCGAGTCAGCATGGATTTACGAAGGGGAAATCATGCTTGACAAATCTACTGGCATTTTTTGAGGATGTAACTAGGAAAATTGACAGGGGAGAGTCAGTGGATGTGGTGTACATCGACTTTCAGAAAGCCTTCGACAAGGTCCCACATAGGAGATTAGTGGGCAAAATTAGAGCACATGGTATTGGGGGTAGGGTACTGACATGGATAGAAAATTGGTTGACAGACAGAAAGCAAAGAGTGGGGATAAATGGGTCCCTTTCGGAATGGCAGGCAGTGACCAGTGGGGTACCGCAAGGTTCGGTGCTGGGACCCCAGCTATTTACGATATACATTAATGACTTAGATGAAGGGATTAAAAGTACCATTAGCAAATTTGCAGATGATACTAAGCTGGGGGGTCGTGTGAATTGTGAGGAAGATGCAATAAGGCTGCAGGGTGACTTGGACAGGTTGTATGAGTGGGCGGATACATGGCAGATGAAGTTTAATGTAGATAAGTGTAAGGTAATTCACTTTGGAAGTAAGAATAGAAAGGCATATTATTATCTGAATGGTGTCAAGTTAGGAAGAGGGGATGTTCAACGAGATCTGGGTGTCCTAGTGCATCAGTCACTGAAAGGAAGCATGCAGGTACAGCAGGCAGTGAAGAAAGCCAATGGAATGTTGGCCTTCATAACAAGAGGAGTTGAGTATAGGAGCAAAGAGGTCCTTCTACAGTTGTACCGGGCCCTGGTGAGACCGCACCTGGAGTACTGTGCGCAGTTTTGGTCTCCAAATTTGAGGAAGGATATTCTTGCTATTGAGGGCGTGCAGCGTAGGTTCACTAGGTTAATTCCCGGAATGGCGGGACTGTCGTATGTTGAAAGGCTGGAGCAATTAGGCTTGTATACACTGGAATTTAGAAGGATGAGGGGGGATCTTATTGAAACATATAAGATAATTAGGGGATTGGACACATTAGAGGCAGGAAACATGTTCCCAATGTTGGGGGAGTCCAGAACAAGGGGCCACAGTTTAAGAATAAGGGGTAGGCCATTTAGAACGGAGATGAGGAAGAACTTTTTCAGTCAGAGAGTGGTGAAGGTGTGGAATTCTCTGCCTCAGAAGGCAGTGGAGGCCAGTTCGTTGGATGCTTTCAAGAGAGAGCTGGATAGAGCTCTTAAGGATAGCGGAGTGAGGGGGTATGGGGAGAAGGCAGGAACGGGGTACTGATTGAGAGTGATCAGCCATGATCGCATTGAATGGCGGTGCTGGCTCGAAGGGCTGAATGGCCTCCTCCTGCACCTATTGTCTATTGTCTATTGGCTGGGAAGGCTAAAAAGATATGAGTACAACATAGCGCTCCAAGAGAACGTGCAACCTAAGCAAAACCCACCCCGCACTATCCCCTATAAGATCAGGGATAAGGTCAACGACGAATTAGAGCGCATGGAAAACTTGGGAGTTATAACGCCCGTGCACGAACCGACAGATTGGGTGAATTCAATGACTGTTGTTAGCAAGCCTAATGGCGAAGTCCGCATATACCTTGACCCACGTGACCTCAATGCGGCCATTCATAGGGAGCATTTCCCGATGCCGACGTTCGAGAACATTGCAGCCCACATGCCGAAGGCAGAATGGTTCTCGAAATTTGACGCTCCAAGTGGGTCCTGGTAGTTCCCACTGAGTGATGATAGCTCACGTCTGACCACATTTAATACTCCTTTCGGGAAATACCGATACCTCGTCCTTCCATTTGGAATCTCATCCGCAAGTGAGATTTGGCAGCGGGCGATGCAGGAAGAGTTCGGCGATTTAGAAGGGGTGGAGATAGTCGTTGACGACATTCTCGTTTGGGGTGTGAATGCAGCACAACATGACGCAAGGGTGAAAGCCCTACTCCAACGGGTGAAAGAATCCGGCCTAAAGCTCAATCCCAGAAAGTCGTTAATGCGCTCAAACGAGATTGAATATGTGGGACACGTCATCTCGCAAGCAGGCGTGTCACCAAGCCCATCTCGTGTCAGCAGCATGCTACAAATGCCATACCCGACAAACAAGGCGGAAGTGCAAACTTTCGTGGGGATGGTCACCTACGTGGCCAAGTTTATTCCGAACCTCTCGGAGATCACCGCCCCACTTAGACAGCTAACAGAAAAGGGAGTAGCGTGGCATTTTGAGCAGAAGCACAGACAGGCAGTAGACAAGCTGAAGTGTCTTCTCACATCGCCACCCGTACTCAAACTGTACGATGTGAACGCACCCGTTTCAATTGCCACAGACGCTTCCAACAGTGGATTTGGAGCGGTCCTGATGCAAGACGAGAGACCGGTTGCATATGCATCACGACGCGTGAACACGGCCGAGCGCAATTATCCGACTATATCAATGAGGCAAGCACAAAGTACAGTGACGTGTGAAATGGTCTGGCCGGACCTTGCTGTCCTTATGGTCAGGTGTGCCATACCCCCTACAAACAGCATAGCAGTAAAACTCAGTTTATCTTTGTGTTAGTAGTGTCTGTCTACGTGTGAGCTTTGGCCTTTAATAAACGTAGTGAAATGCCTGTGGATCTGCTTGCCTCATTGATCTAAATAAATGAATGAAAAGTGTTTTCATAGCGCAGCGTGTGTGTCAGGGTTTGGTTTTAATGGTGAAAACAAATGCGACTAGAATCTTTGAATGAGATGTCATGATAAGGTACTTAGAAATTCAATAAATTCCGACACCTATTTTTTTTTAAATCACCTAAATCAACTTTATTCAAAAACACTATATTACTTTGAAAGATGGAAAACTGCATGCATCGCAGACTCCGCCCACAATCCACACCTGGCTGTTGCAGCTGCTTTTCAGTGGACAGGTTTAGACCACAGGTGTGATGCTCGGAGGCGCTCTTAACGTGTGAAATGGTCTGGCCGGACCTTGCTGTCCTTATGGTCAGGTGTGCCAAACCCTCTACAAACAGCATAGCAGTAAAACTCAGTTTATCTTTGTGTTAGTAGTGTCTGTGATGTATATAAACTTAGAAATTCAATAAATTCCGACACCTGTCTTTTTAAAAATCACCAAAATCAACTTTATTCAAACACTCTGAATGAGATGTCATGATAAAGTACAGGCGGCAACCTTGCAAACCTGGGGACAGAATGTGACAGTGCCTGCAATAAGCAGTAATACCTGCCGACAAGCCAGCTGTCGCCGAGAAATTTCAAACCGGATGATTTCTCAGCGACGCGCTGAGATCCACCACTATTTTTGGAAGACTCCTCACGATCATGCCCGCAAACTGTCGGCGACAGCCTAGTCACCAGCAGTCGCCTTAAAATCACCTAAGTGGGACAGGCCCTTAACTTCCCCTTGCTACCTTCACCAGCATGTGGCATTGGGAGTAATGCGGAGATTACTCTCTCTGTGGGAGTGCTCAAGGAGGGGTAGCAACTCTGATGGGGGTCATGTCATGGTGCTTTGAGGGTAGTTTGTCCACCTTTGGTCCCCATCTGGCACCCAGCTCTCACCTGTGGCTCCAAGAAGCTGTTAGCATGCGGCAATGGCCACACCCTGGAAAACTGCTTCAGCTGATGTGCTAAACCACACGAGGGTAACTGACGGGTCTCAGACCCTCAGTGAGTTCATGGACTTGCTCAGCCCAGCATGCAAGGTCTGTGCTGGCAAATTGGGTGGAGGAAATCCACTGGAGGGTTCAACAGCCGAGAGGGCGGCTCAGCAACGCACTGTGGAGTGCAAAGGGCATGTCAAAGCACGAAGAAGACATGGCCATCCAGTGCAGCCAAGGGAATTTCCAGCCGTAACGTCTAACCGTGCCACTGGAATCCACCTCCTGCGGCCGAGAGTGGGGTTGCTCGTGTGTAACAACCTTTCCACCTTCATCTCTCCCGTCCATAGGTTTTTGTGCAAGTCTAAAGACTGCACAACCATGCTATTGGTGGCTACCACGAGCCACCACCACTATCTTTGTGCTCCTGCTTTTTAACCTTTTGCCAAACTCCCTGTATTCATTCTGCAGGACCTCATCCCTTCATCCTTCCCCACTGTGTGTCAGAGCCAGGCTGAACACCACACACCTGACTGCTGCTGCTGCACTGCCCTGACTGGTGATCTCCACCAACAGTATCCAAAGGCCATACCTGTTGTCAAGGGGGGTGGCTACAGGGGACCTGCACTGCCTACTCCCATTCCTGGTACTCTCTGCCTGAAACTGCCTGCATCCTTGGCATGACCATCTTGCAACAACTCATATCAATGACATCTTTATCCTCAGTCTATGGTGTGCCTGCTCTAATAGGTTGGGGCATTGTGTGTAAGAGTCGGCAAGTTATAATGCCGTTTTAGAGGACTTTGGTTAGGCTTAATTTGGAGTATCGCAAGCAGTTCTCATCGTCCCATTACAGGAAGGATATGGAGACTTTGGAATGGGTGCATCCATCCAAAGACTGTGAACATCCACCTTATCTTTGCCACTCGTGGTTTTATTAACTTCTGTAAAGTCACGCTTCAGCCTCCAATGATCCATGAATAAATCCCCAGCCTCTCCTTGTTACGGAAATCTGAAACCCACAGAGTCACATGGTTTCTGTGAAAAGCCAAGGATGTGGTTGGGGTGAAACTGAAAGCACTGAAGCTCTCAATAAAACCAAGGCACAACCTAGGCACTGGTCACACTGACAACCTGAAGCAGCCACTCACCTGTCCGGGACACTGAAGGAAGGAGCTGGTAATCAGTCACTGTGCGTTTTGCTGTCTATTGGTCTGCGTTACACTTATTCAGTGCTGTCTCTGGTGTTCAGTTCACTCACCTTCCAATGTTATTTCTGGCAGAGTGTGGGCGGTGAGATCGTGTGATCGGAGCCACAGACACTACTCTGGTGAGAGGTAAGGCCAAGAGGGGGGACGGAGACCGGCAACAGCTGTGGGATTGGCACGACGGAGGTATAGAAGGATGGACAGGTAGAGTGGGAGCGGTGAGATCGTGTGATCGGAGGTGGGTTACGATGGTTTGACGTGGGATAGTTCACCTTTGCGATGGTGCAGACGGCAGGGACCCGCAGCCGCCGCCGCTCGCTTCCGGAGATGCGATCGTGCGTTTTCAATGTATCTCCACTTACAATACATTCGGTGTCCGATGGGTTCCTCGGAACGGAACCCCATTGGAAGCTGAGGAGCCCCTGTACTTACACAGAACATAACGGGTCCGAATGGGGTGGCATGGATGAGTGGGTGGGAGGGGGTTGGGGGGGTGGGGTGGGGGGGGGGGGGGGTTGGGGGGGAGGGGGAGTGGGGGTGGGTTGGAGGAGTGGGGGGAGGGGCGAGGGGTGCAGAGGAGGGGAGAGTGAGTGGGGGGGGGGAGGGTGTTAGACCAATGAAGGAGAGGTTTTGGGGAGTGTTAAGGGGGGGATGGAGTGGGGGATGTTTCTACATTTAACTGAAACTTACCCTCAATCGCACATCTAGTCTAAGTCCCATTTCCCCCGACCAAATTAGTTTAAAACCTTCCCAACAACAGGAGTAAAACTGCCAGCGAGGATATTGGACCTTGCCCCATTCAGGTGCAAACTGACCTGCTAGTAGAGGCTGCACCCACTCCACAAATGTCCATGTCCCAGCATCCAAAGCCCTCCCTCCTCCACCACCCCTTTGGCCACACATTCATCTGGCCTAAAGACAACAGGTGCAGGAGGAAGCCATTCGGCCCTTCGAGCCAGCACCACCATTCAATGTGATCATGGCTGATCATTCTCAATCATTACCCTGTTCCTGCCTTCTCCCCATACCCCCTGACTCTGCTATCCTTAAGAGCTCTATCTAGCTCTCTCTTGAATGCATTCAGAGAACTGGCCTCCATTGCCTTCCCAGGCAGAGAATTCCATAGATTTACAACTCGGCAGAGAATTCCACAGATTTACAACTCTATATTCCTATATTCAGGAGCATGTGAGACCAGAAGCAATGCAGAGATTACAATCTTGAAGGTACTCAGTGTGACCTCTGCCCAGAATGTGCCTTGTTTTACTGAGAGCTTCAGTGCTTTCAGTTTCACCCGACCCCAACCACCCCCTTTGCTTTTCACAGAAACCACATGACTTAGAATCATTCCCCTGCCCTGAGAGTTTAAATGTGACTTTTCCAACACTCTCTTTCCCGTTAGCTGCACACATATGCTTCCACGTTGTTGACTCCATCCCCCCAGTTTAGTTTAAACCCACCCGTGTAGCAGTAGCAAACCTGCCTACCAGAATGTCAGTCCCCTTCCAATTGAGGTGCAACCCATCCCTTTTGTACAGGTCACCCCTGTCCCAGAAGAGATTCCACTGATCTAGGAATCTAAACCCCGGCCCCAGCACCAACTCCTCAGCCATACATTCACATCCCCTATCTCCCTGTTCCTACCCTCACTAGCACGGGGTACTGGAAGCAACACGGAGATAACCACCCTAGAAGTCCAGCTGTTCAGCCTCCTGCCTGGTTCTCTGTACTCACGTTGCAGAACCTCCTACCTCTTCTTACCCACCTCATTTGTGCTTACATGCACAACTACTTCCGGCTGCTCACCTTCCCTCTCGAGGATAACGATATTTGAAGATATTTAGACAGGTACATTGATAGGAAGGTTTGGAGAGACACTACAAATGTGCCACATGTGTGTTTTCCCCTTTGAGAGACCAAATCCATGCAATAAGCAGCATGGTGCATCTGTTTGAGACAAGGATGGCCATGAGGGACTCCTGTACAACCCGGTTTATGGGGGAAGCTGAGAAATCAGGAGGAGATGATCATCTCGTTGAAGCCGTTCTATAGGCCTCCAAATAAGCAACAGGAATTAGAGGAACAAAAATATGGCAGGAGATTGTGGAGAGTTGTATAAACAGCAGACTGGTCATAATAGGAAATTTTAACTTTCTTAATACAGACTAGGACTACCAAAGTGTTAAGGTCATCGATGGGTGGAAATGAAGAGTGTTCAGGAACTGTATTTATGTACTGCATAGATGACCTGCTATGGAGAGAGCCAAGCTTGATCTACTCTTGTGAAATAGGGCAGGGCAAGTGATGGAGATGTCTCAGGGAAGCACTTTGGGACCAGTGGCCATAGTTCTATTCTTGGTCAGCATGGGTTAGTGTTGGGCCAGGCAGATGGCATCAGCCATGGATCTGTTGTGGCGGTTGGTGAACGAAGGTATCACAAAATGCTGGAGTAACTCAGCTGGT
Source organism: Rhinoraja longicauda (assembly GCF_053455715.1). Classification (NCBI taxonomy): domain Eukaryota; kingdom Metazoa; phylum Chordata; class Chondrichthyes; order Rajiformes; family Arhynchobatidae; genus Rhinoraja; species Rhinoraja longicauda. The sequence goes on along the minus strand of NC_135953.1, from coordinate 2,326,971 downwards.
CAGGCAGCACCTCAGGAGATTTGTGATATCCGCAAATACTGTGCTAGATAGAGGCTGGATAGGCTGGGCCTGTTTACCCTGGAGTGCATGAGGCTGAGGGGTGGCACAGATAAGGTAAACATCCAGTCTTTTTTACCAGGATAGGGGACTCTAAAACTAGAGGGCACAGGTCAAAGGTGAGAGGGGAAAGATTTGAAAAGGGATTTGTGGGGCATTATTTACACACAGGATGGTGGTTTATGGGTCGAGCTGTTCGGGGGGAAGTGCAGGCAGGTACAATTACAACATTTCAAAGATACTGGGACAGGTACATGGATAGGAAAGATTTGGAGGGATATCAGTGAGGAGCAGGCAAGAGGGACGAGCTTGGTTGGGCAACATGGTGGAATTCATCCAAATGGCCTGTTCCGTGTCATACAGCTCGATGAATCGATGACTTCAAATGGCCAATGCATCCAGTCAGGAGCTGAAGTGGGTCATCCCTCCTGCACACATGGCCAACAGGGAACTGGGAATTTATGATTCCCCACATATTGACCATTGGACATCTTGGACTAAGCCCTTTGTCACTCGCTTTCATTTAGAGTGCTGGTTACACTAACCACCTTCCTCTCAATTCTACCTGTTACAATTTATCACCCCAACCTTTACTCTCACATCAGTGAATGATGGTAGGAAGCAGAGATAGAACTATCCACATTTGCTACTCTCCATGTAGCTGCCACCACTGCCAGGCATCACTGTCTGATCCATGACATCCCCTCCAGCTCTGCTGCTGGTCTCCGGGAGCTGGGTCAGATATATTTATGCATCCGTCTCTCCAGATCCTCTCTTCCAGGTTCACCTCACTCACCACTGCTGCACACTTAGTTCCCGTGGCCTGTTGGATTCAATCAATCACTGTTTTTTGTTGTTGTTTTTTTTTTTTTTTTTTTTTGAAAAGCATATGTACAGATAGAAATAAAAGACAAATTTGTTACAAAGTTCTTACATAGCTTCAATTTTAAAATTTTTAAAGAGAGAAAATAAAAATAAAGAAGAAAGAAAAAAAAACTATAAACTATTGGGAAGAGAGAATAAAAAAAAAAGTTATAACTATAGAAATTAAAGGGAGTAGATCCGGGAGACAATAACCACAGTTGTACATCCAACCCTAAACTCAAGTTTCAACTTTTAATTTAAATTTTTTATTTTAGTCCTGTGTCAAACCCATTTACTTTTCTAAAAATTCAATAAATGGAGACCATATTTAAAAAAATAAATCAGGTTTGTCAATTAAGGCAAATCTTATTTTTTCCAAATGCAAGGTCTCTGTCATTTCCGTAATCCACATTTTAAATGTGGGGGTTATTGTTTTTCCCCAAAATTTAAGTATGAATTTTTTCGCAGTTATTAAACTGTAATCAAGAAAATGTACCTAACTTGTTGTAAAGTTTGTAATATGTTCTGATAATCCTAATATTATTAATTTTGGATCCATATCCAATTGCTTATCGATAACTTTAGAAACGATTTAAAAAATATCCAACCAGAAATTTTGCATTTTTATGCAAGTTACAAAAATATGAGTTAAATTAGCTTCTTGAAATTGACATTTATCACAAATTGGAGAGATACTAGGAAAAATCCTATTTAATTTAGTCTTCGAATAATGTAGTCTATGTATTATTTTAAATTGTATTAAGGAATGTCTAGTATTTAATGAACATGTGTTGTAAACTTTCATCCCATATATCTTGCATTATGAGTTGGTTCAATTCGTCCTCCCATGCTCGTCTATATGATTCTGATGACGGAATGTCAGTATCTAGGAGAGTATTATAAATAAAGGATATTAATTTATTTGAATTATAATGTCGATTCAGGCATACATCAAGAGTTTCTGGACCTTTAGATTTATATTCTTGCATGTGTAGTTTTACATAATCTCTAAGTTGTAAATATCTAAAATAATTATTAGCATGTAATCCGTACTGCTGTTGTAAATCACTGTTTTGAATGAAGATAGACACTAAATGCTGAAGTAACTCAGCAGGACAGGCAGCTTCTCTGGAGAGAAGGAATGGGTGACATTTCGTGTCGAGACAATAGACAATAGGTGCAGGAGGAGGCCATTCGGCCCTTCGAGCCAGCAACACCATTCAATGTGATCATGGCTGATCATTCTCAATCAGTACCCCATTCCTGTCTTCTCCCCATACCCCCTGACTCTGCTATCCTTAACAGCTCTATCTAGCTCTCTCTTGAATGCATTCAGAGAATTGGCCTCCACTGCCTTCTGAGGTAGAGAATTCCACAGATTTACAACTGTCTGACTGAAAAAGTTTTTCCTCATCTCAGTTCTAAATGGCCTACCCCTTATTCTTAAACTGTGGCCCCTTGTTCTGGACTCCGCCAACATTGGGAACATGTTTCCTGCCTCTAACATGTCCAACCCCATAATAATCTTATACATTTCGATAAGATCTCCTCTCATCCTTCTAAATTCCAGTGTATACAAGCCTAGTCGTTCCAGTCTTTCAACATATGACAGTCCAGCCATTCCGGGAATTAACCTAGTAAACCTACGCTGCAAGCCCTCAATAGCAAGAATATCCTTCCTCAAATTTGGAGTCCAAAACTGCACACGGTACTCCAGGTGAGGTCTCATTAGGGCCCTGTACAACTGCAGATGGACCTCTTTGCTCTTATACTCAACTCCTCTTGTTATGAAGGCCAACATTCCATTGGCTTTCTTCACTGCCTGCTGTACCTGCATGCTTCCTTTCAGTGACTGATGCACTAAGACACCCAGATATTATTGTACATCCCCTTTTCCTAACTTGACACCATTCAGATAATACTCTGCCTTCCTATTCTTACCACCAAAGTGGATAACCTCACACGTATCCACATTAAACTGCATCTGCCATGCATCCGCCCACTCACACAACCTGTCCAAGTCACCCTGCAACCTCATAGCATCTTCCTCACAGTTCACACTGCCACCCAGCTTTGTATCATCTGCAAATTTGCTAATGGTACTTTTAATCCCTTCATCCAAGTAATTGATGTATATTGTAAATAGCTACGGTCCCAGCACCGAGCCTTGCGGTACCCCACTGGTCAATGCCTGCCTTTCTGAAAGGGACCCTTTTATCACCACACTTTGCTTTCTGTCTATCAACCAATTTTCTATCCATGTCAGTACCCTACCTCCAAAACCATGTGCTCTAAATTTGCCCACCATTCTCCTATGTGGGACCTTGTCGAAGGCTTTCTGAAAGTTGAGATACAGCACATCCACTGGCTCTCCCCTGTCAATTTTCCTAGTTACATCCTCAAAAAGTTCCAGTAGATTAGTCAAGCATGATTTTCCCTTCGTAAATCCATGCTGACTCGGAACGATCCTGTTACTGCTATCCAAATGCTCTGCAATTTCGTCTTTTATAATTGACTCCAGCATTTCAATGTTCTATAGATTCAGGATCAGTTCCTGTGGATTGGAGGATAGCAAATGTTATCCCACTTTTTAAGAAAGGAGGGAGAGAGAAAACGGGTAATTATAGACCAGTTAGTCTGACATCAGTGGTGGGGAAGATGCTGGAGTCAATTATAAAAGACAAAATTGCTGAGCATTTGGATAGCAGTAACAGGATCATTCCGAGTCAGCATGGATTTACGAAGGGGAAATCATGCTTGACAAATCTACTGGAATTTTTTGAGGATGTAACTAGGAAAATTGACAGGGGAGAGTCAGTGGATGTGGTGTACCTCGACTTTCAGTAAGCCTTCGACAAGGTCCCACATAGGAGATTAGTGGGCAAAATTAGAGCACATGGTATTGGGGGTAGGGTACTGACATGGATTGAAAATTGGTTGACAGACAGAAAGCAAAGAGTGGGGATAAATGGGCCCGTTTCGGAATGGCAGGCAGTGACCAGTGGGGTACCGCAAGGTTCGGTGCTGGGACCCCAGCTATTTACGATATACATTAATGACTTAGATGAAGGGATTAAAAGTACCATTAGCAAATTTGCAGATGATACTAAGCTGGGGGGTAGTGTGAATTGTGAGGAAGATGCAATAAGGTTGCAGGGTGACTTGGACAGGTTGTGTGATTGGGCGGATACATGGCAGATGCAGTTTAATGTAGATAAGTGTGAGGTTATTCACTTTGGAAGTAAGAATAGAAAGGCAGATTATTATCTGAATGGTGTCAAGTTAGGAAGAGGGGATGTTCAACGAGATCTGGGTGTCCTAGTGCATCAGTCAATGAAAGGAAGCATGCAGGTACAGCAGGCAGTGAAGAAAGCCAATGGAATGTTGGCCTTCATAACAAGAGGAGTTGAGTATAGGAGCAAAGAGGTCCTTCTACAGTTGTACCGGGCCCTGGTGACAATAGACAATAGGTGCAGGAGTAGGCCATTCAGCCCTTCGAGCCAGCACCGCCATTCAATGCGATCATGGCTGATCACTCTCAATCAGTATCCAGGTGTGAGACCTCACCTGGAGTACTGTGTGCGGTTTTGGTCTCCAAATTTGAGGAAGGATATTCTTGCTATTGAGGGCGTGCAGCGTAGGTTCACTAGGTTAATTCCCGGAATGGCAGGACTGTCGTATGTTGAAAGGCTGGAGCAATTAGGCTTGTATACACTGGAATTTAGAAGGATGAGGGGGGATCTTATTGAAACATATAAGATAATTAGGGGATTGGACACAGTAGAGGCAGGAAACATGTTCCCAATGTTGGGGGAGTCCAGAACAAGGGGCCACAATTTAAGAATAAGGGGTAGGCCATTTAGAACAGAGATGAGGAAGAACTTTTTCAGTCAGAGAGTGGTGAAGGTGTGGAATTCTCTGCCTCAAAAGGCAGTGGAGGCCAGTTCGTTGGATGCTTTCAAGAGAGAGCTGGATAGAGCTCTTAAGGATAGCGGAGTGAGGGGGTATGGGGAGAAGGCAGGAACGGGGTACTGATTGAGAATGATCAGCCATGATCGCATTGAATGGCGGTGCTGGCTCGAAGGGCTGAATGGCCTACTCCTGCACCTATTGTCTATTTCCCCACCAGACTAACTGATCTATAATTTCCCGTTTTCTCTCTCCCTCCTTTCTTAAAAAGTGGGATAACATTAGCTACCCTCCAATCCACAGGAACTGACCCTGAATCGAAAGAACATTGGAAAATGATCACCAATGCGTCCACAATTTCTAGAGCCACCACCTTCAGTACCCTGGTATGCAGACCCTAAGGCCCTGGGGATTTATCAGCCTTCTTTTTTATCTTTTATCAACCAAACTTTTTCAATCAGAGAGTTGTGAATCTGTGGAATTCTCTGCCTCAGAGGGCAGTGGAGGCCAATTCTCTGAATACATTCAAGAGAGAGCTAGATAGAGCTCTTAAGGATAGCGGAGTCAGGGGGTATGGGGAGAAAGCAGGAACGGGGTGCTGATTGAGAATGATCAGCCATGATCACATTGAATGGCGGTGCTGGCTCGAAGGGCCGAATGGCCTACTCCTGCACCTATTGTCTATTCAGTACCATCAGTCTCCCCAAAACTTGTTCCTGCCTAATGTGGATTTCCTCCAGTTCCTCCGTCACCCTAGGATCTCTGGCCACTAGAACATCTGGGAGATTGCATGTATCCTCCTTAGTGAAGACAGATCCAAAGTACCGGTTCAACTCGTCTGCCATTTCCTTGTTCCACATAATAAATTCCTCTGCTTCTGTCTTCAAGGGATGCCTTGATTATTTTTTTCCTCTTCACATACCTAAAAAAGCTTTTACTATCCGCCTTTATATTATTGGCTAGTTTACCCTCGTACCTCAACTTTTCTCCCCGTATGGCCTTTTTAGTCATCTTCTGTTGCTCTTTAAAAGAGTCCCAATCCTCTGGCTTCCCACTCTTCTTTGCTTTGTTGTACTTCTTCTCTTTTATTTTTATGCTGTCCTTGACATCCCTTGTCAGCCACGGGTGCCTCTTACTCCCCTTAGAATCTTTCCTCCTCTTTGGGATAAATTGATCCTGCAACTTCTGCATTATTCCCAGGAATACCTGCCATTGCTGTTCCACCATCTTCCCTGCTAGGGCCTCCTTCCAGTCAATTTTGGCCAGCTCCTGCCTTATGCCTCTGTAATCCCCTTTGCTATACTGTAATACTGACACTTCCGATTTTCCCTTCTCCCTCTCAATTTGTAGGATAAAACTTCATTAACAAGTCATTAATGTATATTGTAAATTGCTGCGGTCCCAGCACCGAGCCTTGCGGTACCCCACTAGTTACTGCCTGCCATTCTGAAAGGGACCCATTTATCCCCACTCTTTGCTTTCTGTCTGTCAACCAATTTTCTATCCATGTCAGTACCCTACCTCCAATACCATGTGCTCTAAATTTGCCCACTAATCTCCTATGTGGAACCTTGTCAAAGGCTTTCTGAAAGTCAAGGTACACCACATCCACCGGCTCTCCCCGGTCAATTTTCCTAGTTACATCCTCAAAGAATTCCAGAAGATTAGTCAAGCATGATTTCCCCTTCGTAAATCCATGCTGACTTGGAACGATCCTGTTACTACTATCCAAATGCTCCGCAATTTCGTCTTTTATGATTGACTCCAGCATCTTCCCCACAACTGATGTCAGACTAACTGGTCTATAGTTTCTCGTTTTCTTTCTCTCTCCTTTCTTAAAAAGTGGGACAACATTAGCTACCCTCCAATCCACAGGAAATGATCCTGAATCTATAGAACATTGGAAAATGATCCACAATTTCTAGAGCCACCTCCTTAAGTACTCTGGGATGCAGACCATCAGGCCCTGGGGATTTATCAGCCTTCAGTCCCATGAGTCTACCCAACATCATTTCCTGCCTAATGTGGATTTCCTTCAGTTCCTCCATCACCCTAGGATCTCTGGCCAATAGAACATCTGGGAGATTGCTTGTATCTTCCTTAGTGAAGACAGATCCAAAGTACCGGTTCAACTCGTCTGCCATTTCCTTGTTCCCCATAATAAATTCCCCCGCTTCTGTCTTCAAGGGACCCACATTTGCCTTGACTATTTTTTTTCTCTTTACATACCTAAAAAAGCTTTTACTATCCTCCTTTATATCATTGGCTAGTTTACCCTCGTACCTCATCTTTTCTCCTCGTATTGCCTTCTTAGTCATCTGCTGTTGCTCTTTAAAAGAGTCCCAATCCTCTGGCTTCCCACTCTTCTTTGCTTTGTTGTACTTCTTCTCTTTTATTTTTATGCTGTCCTTGACTTCCCTTGTCAGCCACCGACCGGGGTCTCCTGTAGTCCACGTTCGCTCCCCCCTGAAACAGTCTCCCACCTTCGCTCGACCTGGACCCTTGGCGTGACAGCCTCGCAGTAGGACCTGTCCAGGAAACTCGCATTCCCGGATGGGGATCCACCGCCGGGGATGTGCACACATTCTCGGTGTCCGAGCATGAGGTGAGGTGGGCTCTGACGCGTGTGAACACGAGGAAAGCTGGAGGCCCAGATGGTATATCTGGGCGAGTACTAAAGTCTTGTGCTACTCAGCTTGCTCCAGTGCTCACCACAATATTCAACCTCTCCTTGGCAAAGTCCGTGGTCCCTGCATGCTTTAAAAGATCCATCATTGTACCGGTGCCAAAGAATGCCTCTCCAGCGTGTTTAAATGACTACCGACCGGTGGCCCTCACCTCGGTTGTCATGAAATGCTTGGAGAGGCTAGTCAAGAAGCACATCTGCGCCCTCCTTCCTCGCAACATGGACCCACTACAGTTCGCATACCGTCCGAACAGGTCCACGGATGATGCGGTCTCCCAGGTTCTATACACCGCTCTCTCTCATCTGGACAGCCAGGGGGGCTATGTGAGGATGCTGTTCATTGACTTTAGTTCAGCATTCAACACAATAGTCCCCAGCAGACTGGTTGAAAAGCTGCTGGAACTGGGGCTTAGCACCCCTCTGTGTGCCTGGGTCCTGGACATTCTCACTGCCAGGCCCCAAGTGGTCAGGATGGGGGAACACACATCTAGCTCCCTCACCCTGAACATAGGATCCCCCCAGGGCTGCGTCCTTAGCCCCCTACTGTACTCCCTGTACACACATGACTGTGGGGCCAGGTTCAGCTCAAACTCCATCATCAAGTTTGCTGATGACACTGTGGTGGTGGGCCGGATCTCCAACAACGATGAGAAGGCCTACCGGGAGGAGGTGGCTGATCTGGCACTCTGGTGTCAGGACAATAGCCTCCTCTTGAATGTCACTAAAACAAAGGAGCTGATTGTGGACTTCAGAAGGGCTAAACATCCAAGGACGTACACGCCACTGGAGATAAATGGGTCTATTGTGGATAGGGTGAGCAGTTTCAAATACTTGGGAGTCCGCATCGCAGAGGATCTGACGTGGGCAACGCACATTGACGCACTGGTGGGTAAGGCTAAGCAGCGTCTTTACCACCTTAGACAACTGAGGAAATTCAGAGTGTCGCTGAGGATCCTTCATTGCTTCTACTCTGGGGCTGTAGAGAGCATCCTGTCCGGCAACATTACAGTCTGGTTTGGGAACAGCTCTGCCCAGGACAGGATGGCCCTGCAGAGAGTAGTGCGTTCGGCAGAACGCACCATGGGAACTACACTCGTCCCCCTGCAGGACCTATACATCAGGAGGTGCAGATCCAGAGCAAGCAAGATCATGAGGGACCCCTGCCACCCCAGTAACGGACTGTTCCAGATGCTATGATCAGGCAAACGCCTCCGCTGTCACGCTGTGAAAACGGAGAGGATGAGACGGAGCTTCTTCCCACAGGCCATCAGGACTGTCAACTTTGATAACCCGAGAGACTAAATTTTTGTCGACACTTTTTGTGCTATGTTTAGTAACTTATTAACTTTATTTATATGCTGTAACTGTAATTCTTTTTGAGCACAACCCGCAGGCATTGCCACTTTCATTTCACTGCACATCGAGTATGTGTATGTGACAAATAAATTTGACTTGACTTGACTTGACTTGGCCTTGAGGTCATGCAGCTGCTTTTCCAACTCCGCCACACGTCTATTCAGGAGCTGCACCTGGACACAGTTCTTGCAGGTGTAGCTCCCAGAAGCTCCAGCAGGAAACACACTGCACCAACTTATCCGCCATTACTTTACTGTCAAAAAACATTTCAGGCTCAAAAACAAGCGTAATCTCCTCACCTCAGCCTCCTCGCCGAAGACTCGAAGCCAAAGACTCGCACTTTTCTCACAGGGCACTTCCCTCAACAGGGCTGCACCCCTTGTGCAAGTCTTGCTTATATCAGTCACTAAATTACATATGACAGTCCCTCCATCCCAGGGATTAACCTGGTGAACCTACGCTGCACTGCCTCAATAGCAAGGATGTCCTTCCTCAAATTAGGAGACCAAAACTGCACACAATACTCCAGATGGGGTCTTACCAAGGCCCTATACTCCTGTACTCAAATCCTCTTGTTATGATGGCCAACATGCCATTAGATTTCTTCACTGCCTGCTGTACCTGCACGTTTACTTTCAGTGACTGGTGTACAAGGACACCCAAGTCTCGCTGCAGTCCCCACTTACCTAACCTAACACCATTGAGATAATAATCTGCCTCCTTATTTTTGCCGCCAAAGTGGATAACCTCACATTTATCTACATTACACTGCATCTGTCCCATTCCCAATGTGACCTTTCTGTCCTGGGCCTCCTCCGTTGTCAGAGTGAGGTTCAGAACAAATTGGGGGACAGCACCTCATATTTTGCTTGGGTAGTTTACACCCCAGCGGTATGAACATTGACTTCTCCAACTTAGACAATAGACAAAAGACAATAGGTGCAGGAATAGGCCATTCGGCCCTTCGAGTCAGCACCACCATTCAATGTGTTCATGGCTGATCATTCTCAATCAGTACCCCGTTGCTGCCTTCTCCCCATACCCCCTGACTCCGCTATCTTTAAGAGCTCTATCTAGCTCTCTCTTGAAAGCATCCAAAGAATTGGCCTCCACTGCCTTCTGAGGCAGAGAATTCCACAGATTTACAACACTCTGACTGAAAAAGATTTTCCTCATCTCCGTTCTAAATGGCCTACACCTTATTCTTAAACTGTGGCCACTTGTCCTGGACTCCCCCAACATTGGGAACATGTTTCCTGGCTCTAATGTGTCCAATCCCCTAATTATCTTATATGTTTCAATAAGATCCCCCCTCATCCTTCATAATTCCAGTGTATACAAGCTCCAGCCTTTCAACATACGACAGTCCCGCCATTCCGGGAATTAACCTAGTGAACCTACGCTGCACGCCCTCAATAGCAAGAATATCCTTCCTCAAATTTGGAGACCAAAACGGCACACAGTACTCCAGGTGCGGTCTCACCAGGACCCGGTACAACTGTAGAAGGACCTCTTTGCTCCTATACTCAACTCCTCTTGTTATGAAGGCCAACATTCCATTGGCTTTCTTCACTGCCTGCTGTACCTGCATGCTTCCTTTCAGTGACTGATGCAATAGGACACCCAGATCTCGTTGAACATCCCCTCTTCCTAACTTGACACCATTACATCCCCTCTTCCTAACTTGACACCATTTACTGTTTCCCCTGTTCCAGATGTGGACTCCTGTATATCGGCGAGACCAAGCGCATGCTCGGCGATCGTTTCGCTGAACACCTCTGCCCAGTCCACCTAAACCTCCCTGATCTCCCGGTTGCTCAACACTCTAACTTCCCCTCCCATTCCCACACTTACCTTTCTGTCCTGGGCATCCTCCATTGTCAGAGTGAGCTTACATCCCAGCGCTATGAACATTGAATTCTCTAACTTCAAGTAGCCCTTGCTTTCCCTCTCTCTATCCCCTCCCCCTTTCCAGAGAGCCCACCAGTCTTACTGTCTCTGACTACATCCTATCTCTGTACCGCCCACTCCCCTGACATCAGTCTGAAGAAGGGTCTCGACCCCAAACATCACCCATTCCTTCTCTCCAGAGATGCTGCCTGCCCGCTGAGTTACTCCAGTATTTTGTAACTATCTTCGATTTGAAACAGCATCTGCAGTTCGTTCCTACACTGTTTTGAATGAACTCAGTGACTGAGTCTCCAGAGAACTCTGGGGTCGAGAACTCTGAAGATCTACCAGCCTCCAGATGAAGAGGTTTCTCCTCACCTTGGTCATTTATAGCCCACCCTTACTCTGAGATTGTGCCCCTGGCCCTGGATACCACAGCCAGGAGAAACCTCCTCCCTGTGTCCAGTCTACCAAGCCTGGTAGAATTTCACATGTTTCTGCAAAATCGCTGTCTTTTGAACACCAAGAATAGAGGCCAGCTTTACTCTATTTCTCCTCATGTGACAAACCCGTGTAAACCTGAAACTTGGTCTCTGTTTCTCTCTCCATAGACACTGCCTGAACCCCTGAGCACTTCCCGGATTCTCTGATTTTACCCCAGGAAACTGTCTGGAAAATCTTCAATGCACTCCCTCTATTGAAAGTGCACCTTTCATTAGGTAAGGGCAGCAGGTTTGTACACAATCCTTCAGATATGGTCTCAAAAAAGACACACAGCAGAAAGCATTCTATCCAGATGCATTACAACTTGGTTTAGAAACTTATCTGCTTAAAACCACTAGATATTACAGAGTTGTGGATGTAGCCCAATCCATCAGACAACCCCCCCCTCCCCCATGGACTACATTAACACTTCACGCTGCCTCAGGAAAACAGCCAACATCATCAAAGACCACTCATACCAGGGTCATTCCCACTTTTCCCACTCTTCCGTCAGGCAGAGACTACAAAAGCATGAAGACACATACTAGCACATTCAGGAGCAACTACTTCCCTGCTGCTGTCAGATTATTGAATGGTCCTCCCATAAAATAAAGGGATAATCCCAGTCTCACAATCTAACAACAGTAATACCAATAATAAACCAACAGCAATAGCTCATTGAGGTTCTTGCACATTTTAATCTGCACTTTCTCTGTAACTGTAACCCGGTAGACTATATTCCACACTGGTATATTTCTTTTTGTGCTACCCGTTGTACTTTTGTAAAGCTTCATTGTATCATGTATAGAATGATTTGACTGGATTGTATGCAGAGTTTTTTTACTGTATCTCAATACACATGACAATAATAATCCAATTCCAAGGCCAGGTATAATTCTGGTGACCAATTCCAGGTACCCACGGTGATCCCACACTGACTGTACTTGACACACGGTGCCAGGACAACAAGAGGATCGTCAGTCAGAGCCAAAGAAGTGACCAGCCCTGTGATCCCAGGATAGGAACTCCAGCACTCCAACACATCACAACTTGGTAGTCTGGGCTCTGTGAAATATCCCTGGACAGGGGACTGGACAACTGGATAAATCCTGGGCCAGTATCCAGGCACCGTGCGATATTGTGGAATAGGAGCCCAGGCCTCAAGGTAGATACTGGGACAGAATCGTACAACTGGTGAAGATTCACCCAAGTGCAACAAACAAGACAGGAGCCCTGACATCCTGAGAATTCCAAGACAAGAACCACCTCTCTGGGAAAGAGCTTACAGATCCCAGGAAGTACATTCACCCAGTCAGAGGGAATGGGGAGTGTTTTATCAAATTTAAATAGCTGGTCTGGAAACCTGAACACTCCACAACTAGTGAGGGATTTGGGTTTACAGGATCATTATCCTCACAAACTGTCACTGGTGTCCATGCGGGAGGTATCCTGGGATAAACTGGACGACAGCAAACCAACTCGACCAGAAGATCTTCCTTGGCAATATCTCCAAATGATCCTCTCAGCTAATTCACTGGTGAGGAATCCTGAATGGCCCCCTGCTCAGTCCACAGACGGTCACAGCAATGACGATGAAGACTTCAGTGATTTCTTTGAAGTGAAAGGGCCAGGAGATTCTGGGATGAACCCTCTGGATATCATTGCTGCCATTTTCCTCTGTGCCGACCACTCTCTCCAACAGGAACTGATGCTGAAGATGTCTCTGTGCCAACTTGCATTGCCCTTTCTGCTGCCGGAAGGGCACAGTTACCCCAGGGACAAGGTGAGGGGACCCATGGAAGGGCCTGGTGCCACCCTTCTCCTCTGGGCCATGAGGCCCATTGTTAAAATGTGGTGCCCACAATCTCCCACAGGGAGCAGCCGCGTTGTGGAGATGCCCATCGTGACTGCACCCGTGCCAACTGTCTCCTTCCTCAGACTTGGAAGGTGCACGGTGTCCAAATCCAGAGTCCTCAATCTCACCTTGAGCCAGACCCAGCTGGAGCAGAACATCTTCCTGCACTCCGGGATGGAATGTGGGAATGTGCCTCGTGGGATATCGGATGGGATGGCTGAGATCAGCTGGTATTTACCTTCTGGGAAGAGCAACACGGACATTTTCCCAGAGGCTGCTGCATTCATCAACCTCCGAGGTGATGCTGAAACTTACCAGGGACACACTCGGTTTCTGGCAAAAGTCTCTGCTGCTCTCTTTATTTTCTTTGACGTTATCGGTGAGAAGGAAAGAGAATTCCTCACCTCTCTCGCACAGTCACCGGCAAAACTCTTTCTGATAGTGAACGCTTACATCAGTCAGCAACACATCACCCCTGAGCAGGTAAAGAAACTGTTCAAAGATCTGAAGTTACAACCTCAACAATGCATTGTTCGGACAAATGAAAACGAGACCAAACTTGTGGAAGAACTACGTTCTCAGATAAAACAAGTAATTCTAATGAGTGACGGGGACCAGAGCTTTCTGAGTCTGGAACAAATGGGTGACATTGCGAGGGAAAGTGGGATTCAGGTCGATGAACATCAGCCTGAAATACAACGGGCCAAGGACCTGACGTCCAAACCACAGAGAGAGGCCGACCCTGGAGACGGCAGGGAACCAGAGGATCCATGTCACCGACATTCACCAGGTCTCCCAGAGGGAATGATTGATGTTGCACCAGCTGGAAATAACCAGGCTGAAAATCAGAGCCCTCCACAACTAGTGAGGGATTTGGGTTTACAGGATCATTATCCTCACAAACTGTCACTGGTGTCCATGCGGGAGGTATCCTGGGATAAACTGGACGACAGCAAACCAACTCGACCAGAAGATCTTCCTTGGAGATTTCTCCAAATGATCCTCTCAGCTAATTCACTGGCGAGGAATCCTGAATGGCCCCCTGCTCAGTCTTCAAAAGACAACAACGATGACGTAGACGATTTCAGCCATTTGTTTCTTGCACAAGGGACCAGAGATTCTGGGATGAACCCTCTGGATATCATTGCTGCCATTTTCCTCTGTGCCGACCACTCTCTCAAACAGGAACTGATGCTGAAGATGTCTCTGTGCCAACTTGCATTGCCCTTTCTGCTGCCAGAAGGGCACAGTTACCCCAGGGACAAGGTGAGGGGACCCATGGAAGGGCCTGGTGCCACCCTTCTCCTCTGGGCCATGAGGCCCATTGTTAAAATGTGGTGCCCACAATCTCCCCCAGGGAGCAGCCGCGTTGTGGAGATGCCCATCGTGACAGCACACGTGCCAACTGTCTCCTTCCTCAGACTTGGAAGGTGCACGGTGTCCAAATCCAGAGTCCTCAATCTCACCTTGAGCCAGACCCAGCTGCAGCAGAACATCTTCCTGCACTCCGGGATGAAATGTGGGAATGTGCCCCGTGGGATATCGGATGGGATGGCTGAGATCAGCTGGTATCTACCTTCTGGGAAGAGCAACACGGACATTTTCCCGGAGGCTGCTGCATTCATCAACCTCCGAGGTGATGCTGAAACTTACCACGGACACACTCGGTTTCTGGCAAAAGTCTCTGCTGCTCTCTTTATTTTCATTGACGTTATCGGTGAGACGGAAAGAGAATTCCTCACCTCTCTCGCACAGTCACCGGCAAAACTCTTTCTGATAGTGAACACTTACATCAGTGAGAAGCACATCACCCCTGAGCAAGTAAAGAAACTGTTCAAAGATCTGAAGTTACAACCTCAACAATGCATTGTTCGGACAAATGTAAACGAGGCCGAACTTGTGGAAGAACTACGTTCTCAGATAAAACAAGTGATTCTAATGAGGGACAGGGACCAGAGCTTCCTGAGTCTGGAACAAATGGGTGACATTGCGAGGGAAAGTGGGATTCAGGTCGATGAACATCAGCCTGAAATACAACGGGCCAAGGACCTGACCAAAATACTGGGCAGTCTTGACCCAGCAGACATCACTGGGTATAAAAAGAGAGTGCTGCCCTTTCATGGAGAGCTCTGGCAAGGGCTGTCTAAAGTTGAGAAAGAGAAGTGTCGGATGAAACTCCGTGGGGACAGAACCACAGAGACGTATAACCACGAGCTGGACCAAGAGAAGAAAAGAATCCGGGAAACTCAGCTCAGACAGAGCCTGTCGGAGGAGATGCAGATGTTCATTGACCACCTCACCGGTCCTGGTGGGGATGACAGGGCCATTTCCTTGCAGTGGCTGAAGCTGATGCTGGACAGTAAATCAAGGGAAATCATGGCAGGGTTGCGCAGGGATTATAAAGAACTGAGCAAAGACTCAATGCAGAAGGTCAAGGAGTTGAAGGACATGGATCAGAAGATGACTGATAGTTCCCTGGGACTTGAGCATTTCATGAGGGAACTGGGCCAGGTTTATGAACTCTCAGTGACACAACACAACATCAAGCAACAAACACAGATCCACCCACATGTGCTTCAGTTACCGGGTGTTGCTGCTGAACTGTTGCTGGATGGGTTCCCACTGGAGCTCATTGATGGAGACGTCTCCAACGTTCCTGTTTCATGGATCACTGCTGTACTGGAAGCAGTGGCTGAGAAGGTGGGACGTGCTTCCCGAGTGTTTGTACTGACAGTGATTGGAGTTCAGAGCACGGGCAAGTCCACGCTCCTCAATACAATGTTCTGTTTGCGGTTTGCTGTGAGCAGCGGCAGATGTACTCGAGGGGCCTACATGCAGCTGATGAAGGTCACAGGGAACCTGGCAGAGGAGCTGGGCTGTGACTTCATCCTGGTCATTGACACCGAGGGGTTGAGAGCTCCAGAACTTGCAACACTAACAGACAGCTATGAACACGACAATGAGCTGGCAACATTCGTGGTGGGATTAAGCAACATAACGTTGGTAAACATAGGCATGGAAAACATCGCAGAGATGAAAGATATTTTACAGATTGTCGTTCATTCCTTACTCCGTATGAAGCAGACGGGGAAAAGACCAAAGTGTATATTTGTCCACCAGAATGTTGGGGATGTGAGTGCACACGATCAGAATCTGAGAGGCCGTCAGAAACTCCTGGAACAACTGGATAAGATGACAGAGGCTGCAGCAAAACTGGAGAAGCTGGAGGGAGTAACGTTCCATGATGTGATGGACTACGATGCTGACAAGGACAACTGGTACATCCCTGGTCTGTGGCAAGGTACGCCCCCAATGGCTGCCGTCAACACTGGCTACAGTGAACATGTCTTCCAACTGAAGAACAGTCTCATTCAATGTTTACTCAAAGGGAAACCAGAACAAGGAGCTTTCACAATCCCAGACTTCACCAAATGGGTGACTGGGCTCTGGGAGCAGGTGAAACATGAGAATTTCATTTTCTGCTTCCAGAACAGTCTGTTCGCAGAGGCTTACAACCAGCTCTCTGTGATGTACAAGGGCTGGGAGTGGGAGCTCCGCAAATACACACACTCCTGGGGAAATAAGGCTGAAAACAGAGTAAACAATGCCAGTGGTGACGTCAACCTACTGCTCCAAACACTGGAACGTGAGATCAGGAGGGAGATTAACAAAAGGGAGGGTGAGACTCTGGATAAACTAAAAGCTCTGTTTGAAAGTGGGGCTGATAACGTGCAGCTGATGGAGAAATACAGGGAGGAGTTCAAGCTCAGCATCTCCAGTTTATGTACACGGCTTCAGTACGATTCAATGCAGAGATGTAGGGATGCTGTGAACAGACGTGTGGGACTGCGGGAAGTGGATGATATCTGGAATAAATTTCACCAGAAGATCGAACAACAGGTCAAGGTGCTTTTATTAAAGTGTAAAGGGTCAAATCAGGAGTTGGGTGACAAGGAACTGCAAACTGCCTTTGGAAAGATGTGGCAAGACACACTGTCACAGCTGGACTATCAGCCCTGCAGAGAAAGAAACATTGAACTGGAGATTGAAAATCTTCTCAGACACCACACAGCAGCTCAAGGAAGGGTGATTAATAAAATGCTAGAAAGAAAATCTCTCAGTAAACAGGGAACCCAGTGCTTTCAAATTAAAGGGAAACACATCAACACGACATGGATGACACATGCTAAAAACACATTCAGGATATCCTCGCACCAAGCAGATGTTAATCAGGCAGCAATGATAACACGGTCCCTCGAGGATGAATGCCATCAATGGATCAGTGACAACACAAAAATGGACATGGATTATGACAATAAATATTGTATTGAACTTTTGAATATTATAGAGGAGAAAATTAACAATATTTCACACCCAAACTTCACAATGAGTGAGGAATTCAGGGCTGAGTTTAAACTTCACCTGTGTGGTTACGCTGTACCAAGATTCCAAGAGATGCAGACAAGGTTCATCCAGAAACATGACCCGCGGCAAAGACTGGGAAACATGAAGGGTCAATACTTTGATCTCTTCATGGACATTTACACAGAGCAGGATGAGAACCAGAGACAAGCACAACGGTTTGCACAATCTTGTTTCTTGCCAGCTCTCAGAGACGCCACCCTCAAGGCTCTCAGTGTGAACATTGTGGATGATATGAAACAAAATGACTCTGAGAGAAAGTACAGTCTCCGCAACAACTTCACTGTGGCCCTCCTGGTGCACTTGAAACAAAGGGATACATTTGATGACTATCACCGGTATATCACTGACCTTGAGAATTTGGCCAAAGACTGGCTCCATCGGCAGGTTATTGAACACTGCATGACACAACGTGATGGGGAGAGCACGTTTACCCAACTGGCTAAAGGAATCCTTACACAGATCACTGGGCAAGCTAAAAAGATTGTTGAACATGCGGTGATGCAGAACTTTGCTGGAAATGTTCAGAGCTTCCTGGACATGTTTGTTGAAAAGTTAAAAACCAGGATCTCAATGCCCAAAGATGAAATGAACCTCGTTCTGTTTCACGGTGATGGTGATGGCAAGAAATGGGCTGAGGCAGTTCTGCCATCTATTGAAGAGGTGGAGCAGAGACTCCTCAATGAGGTAACAGGCTGGGATGTCCAAGCAAAGATTGGAGAATTATCCATTAAACCCAGTGAAGAGCTGTTCAAAGGGTTATTCAGCTGTACTGAGAAATGTCCTTTCTGTGAGGTTTTCTGTGACTCAGAGACCCCAGTACATTCACAGCATTCTTGTAAGCAGCACAGACCTGAAGGACTCAATGGGTATCGCTTCAGAAAAAGTGAACGTCTTGTAACTGATGTCTGCACAGCTTTAGTCGCAGGTAATGCATTGTTTAGAAATAACGACACAAAATGGGAAAACAAACCCTACAAGGATTACCAAACTGTCAATGATTACTACAAATCCTGGACCATTCAGCGGGAGATTTCCGCACAGGCAGCATCCTATTGGAAGAGGGTTTTCTACTTTTTCAATGAGCAGTTTGCGGAAAAATACAAAGCAAAACCTGCAGAGATGGATGATGCCTGGAACATTGGCTGGGATGTGGTGAGGGAAGATCTGAATAAGACCTATAACACAAACATTCAGTCTTGGTGAGGTGCCTTTACGTGACATCACTCGGAGGTAGAAATGGACAAACTGCTTCCCTGTAAAGGAGATGGCAGAGAAAATCACACAACATTAAAATTCAAATCTGATTATAACTCATTAAATGATTAGCAGAGCAGAGAGTTTCAACCACTTCTACGAGAATGTTGCCAGGACTCGAGGACCTGAGCTATGGGGAGAGGTTGAACAAGCTAGGACTCTGTTCCTTGGAGCGCAGGAGGATGAGGGGTGATCTTATAATGCTGTATAAAGTCATGAGAGCATTAGATTGGGTGGACACACAGAGTCTTGCCCAGAGTAGGGCAATCGAGAACCAGAGGACATAGGTTTAAGGTGAGGGGGGAAAGAATTATGGAACGAGTATATTTCTGAAAGGTGTATGGAACGAGCTGCCAAAGGAGGTAGTGGAGGCAGGTACAATTGGAACGTTTAAGAAACATTTAGACAGGTACATGGATAGGACAGGTTTAGAGAGATATGGGCCAAATGCAAGTAGGTGGGACTAGTGTAGATCGGACATGTTGGCCGGTGTGGGAAAGTTGGACCGAAGGGCCCGTTTCCACGCTGTAAGACTCTATGAATCTATTTGGTTTGTAAAATTGCTTTTACAGAGGTGACCAAAAAGGTTGTGAGCAAAAGAATGTGGACATCTTGGATGTCCTGGTATGGAATACCTCATCTTGGGCGCAGATGCGGCAGAACTCCTGGACTTCATCAAATTCATCACCAATTTCCATCCCACACTCAAATTCACTTGGACCATCTCCGACACCTCCCTCCCCTTTCTTATCTCACCGTCTCCACAGGAGATAGACGATCAACTGACGTCTATTACAGACCCACTGACTCTCACAACTATCTCGACCACTTCTTCCCACCCTACTTCCTGCACTCTATCCCCTACTCCTAATTCATCTGTCTCCACCGCATCGGTGCAGGGATCAGTGCTATTTGTGCTTTATAAGAACATAGTTCAGCACAGATAACCCTCCATTCCCTGCAAATCTATGTGCCTATCTAAAAACCTCTTAAACAGCACTATTGTATCTGCCTCCACCAGCAGCCCTGGCAATGTTCCAGCTACCCACCACCCTCTGTGGAACAAAAAAACTTGCCCCACATCTCCATTATATTTCCCCCCTCTTGCCTTTTCGCTCCGCCCCAGGGTTGGACATTTCCACCCTGGGAGTATAGTTCCTATCCACGCCTCTCAGAATTTTATATCCTTCTATCATCTCCCCTCAATCTTCAACCCCCCTCCCCCTCTACAACCACCCACCCCATCAACTCCCCCACGCACCCCCATCACCGCCCCTTCCCTCATCCCCCCCCCTCACACCCTCTCCTCAACCATCAGGCACAACATCCCACCCACCCAAACCCCTCCCCCACCAACCCACACAAACCTCTCCGCCCCGACCCCACACTCCAGCCCCTCATCACCCTGACGCCTCAATATCGCGCCCTCATGGCGGCCCTCACTCCCTCATCACCAGCACATTCCATCCCGCGGCCGTTGATCGCGCGCGGGGACAGTGAGCGTGCGGCGCGGGATGGAAGGCAGCGGCGCCATCTTGTGCGAAGGGACCCCGGGGAGAGCGCTCCCACCTCACTCCCCTCCCCTACTCACTCACTCCCTCCCTCACTCTCTCTCTCCATCCCTCCCTCCCCATTCTCACCCTCCCCTAACTCCTTCCCTCCCTCTCCCCTCCCTCCCTCACTCGCTCCCTCCCTCCCCTCCCTCCTATTCCCTCCCACCATCCCTCTCTCCCTCCCACCCTCCCTCTCTCCCTCACTCACTCACTCACTCACTCACTCACTCACTCACTCACTCACTCACTCCCTCACTCTCTCCCTCCCCTCCCTCCTATTCCCTCCCACCATCCCTCTCTCCCTCCCACCCTCCCTCTCTCCCCCCCCTCACTCACTCACTCACTCCCTCACTCACTCCCTCCCTCACTCTCTCCCTCCCTCTCCTCACTCCCTCCCTCACTCTCCCCTCCCTCACTCACTCCACCCTCACTCCCTCTCTCCATCCACCCCTCCCCTCCTCCCCCAATGGAAATCCAACCCCCCCTCCCCACATCCCCTCCCCCATGCAAGCACAAACATAGAAACATAGAAAATAGGTGCAGGAGTAGGCCATTCGGCCCTTCGAGCCTGCACCGCCATTCAATATGATCATGGCTGATCATCCAACTCAGTATCCCATACCTGCCTTCTCTCCATACCCCCTGATCCCTTTAGCCACAAGGGCCACATCTAATTCCCTCTTAAATATAGCCAATGAACTGGCCTCAACTACCTTCTGTGGCAGAGAATTCCACAGATTCACCACTCTCTGTGTGAAAAAACACTTTCTCATCTCGGTCCTAAAAGACTTCCCCCTTATCCATAAACTGTGACCCCTTGTTCTGGACTTCCCCAACATCGGGAACAATCTTCCTGCATCTAGACTGTCCAACCCCTTAAGAATTTTGTAAGTTCTATAAGATCCCCCCTCAATCTTCTAAATTCCAGCGAATATAAGCCGAGTCTATCCAGTCTTTCTCCAGATCAAATCCCGAACAAACAGACTTAAGAACAGTTTTTACCCCAGGGCCATACGAGAACTGAACACTACCTTTGCACTAGGCAACACCGTTAAAAAATCTTGTACTTAATATAATTGTATTTATGTAGTTATTTGTTTTTGCATTTATTGCATATATGTTTGTACGCACCGTCAGGATTGGCTATTTTTTAATTTCGTTGTACTCGTTGCAATGACAAT
The DNA here is from genome assembly GCF_053455715.1 of Rhinoraja longicauda. Taxonomy (NCBI): domain Eukaryota; kingdom Metazoa; phylum Chordata; class Chondrichthyes; order Rajiformes; family Arhynchobatidae; genus Rhinoraja; species Rhinoraja longicauda. The sequence continues at coordinate 2,305,458 of NC_135953.1, read as the reverse complement.
AAATGAATATTATATTATTATATGAAAGTCCTGCCATCCCAGGAATCAATCTGGTGAACCTTCTCTGTACTCCCTCTATTGCAAGAATGTCTTTCCTCAGATTAGGAGACCAAAACTGTACACAATACTCCAGGTGTGGTCTCACCAATGCCCTGTACAACTGCAGCAGAATCTCCCTGCTCCTATACTCAAATCCCCTCACTATGAATGCCAACATACCATTCGCTTTCTTCACTGCCTGCTGCACCTGCATGCCTACTTTTAATGACTGGTGTACCACGACACCCAGGTCTCGTTGCATCTCCCCTATTCCTAATCGGCCACCATTCAGATAATAGTCTGCTTTCCTGTTCTTGCCACCAAAGTGGATAACCTCACATTTATCCACATTATACTGCATCTGCCATGCATTTGCCCACTCTCCTAATCTATCCAAGTCACTCTGCAGCCTCCTAGCATCCTCCTCACAGCTAACACTGCCCCCCAGCTTCGTGTCATCCGCAAACTTGGAGATGTTGCATTCAATTCCCTCGTCCAAATCATTAATATATATTGTAAATAGCTGGGGTCCCAGCACTGAGCCTTGCGGTACCCCACTAGTCACTGCCAGCCATTCTGAAAAGGACCCGTTTATTCTTACTCTTTGCTTCCTGTCTGCCAGCCAGTTCTCTATCCACCTCAACACTGAACCCACAATACCGTGTGCTTTAAGTTTGCATACTAATCTCTTATGTGGGACCTTGTCGAAAGCCAGATATAACACATCCTCTGGTTCTCCCTTATCCACTCTACTAGTTACATCCTCAAAAAATTCTATAAAATTCGTCAGACATGATTTACCTTTCATAAATCCATGCTGACTTTGTCCGATGATTTTACCTCTTTCCAAATGTGATGCTATCACATCTTTAATAACTGACTCTAGCATTTTCCCCACTACCGACGTTAGACTAACTGGTCTGTAATTCCCCGTTTTCTCTCTCCCTCCCTTTTTGAAAAGTGGGGTTACATTAGTGAAGACAGAACCAAAGTAGTTATTCAATTGGTCTGCCATGTCCTTGTTCCCCATGATCAATTCACCTGTTTATGACTGCAAGGGACCTACATTTGTTTTAACTAATCTTTTTCTCTTCACATATCTATAAAAGCTTTTGCAGTCAGTTTTTATTTTCCCTGCCAGTTTTCTTTCATAATCTATTTTCCCTTTCCTAATTAAGCCCTTTGTCCTCCTCTGCTGGACTCTGAATTTCTCCCAGTCCTCTGGTAGGCTGCTTTTTCTTGCTAATTTGTACGCTCCATCTTTTGTTTTGATACTATCCCTAATCTCCCTTGTTAGCCACGGATGCACTACCTTCCCTGATTTATTCTTTTGCCAAACTGGGATGAACAATTGTTGTAGTTCATCCATGCGGTCTTTAAATGCCTTCCATTGTACATCCACCGTCAACCCTTTAAGAATCAATTGCCAGTCTATCTTGGCCAATTCACGTCTCATGCCCTCAAAGTTACTTTTCTTTAAGTTCAGAACTTGGACAGGTTGTGTGAGTGGGCGGATGCATGGCAGATGCAGTTTAATGTGGATAAGTGTGAGGTCATCCACTTTGGTGGTAAGAATAGGAAGGCAGATTATTATTTGAATGGTGTCAAGTTAGGAAAAGGGGACGTACAACGTGATCTGGGTGTCTTAGTGCATCAGTCACTGAAAGGAAGCATGCAGGTACAGCAGGCAGTGAAGAAAGCCAATGGAATGTTGGCCTTCATAACAAGAGGAGTTGAGTATAGGAGCAAAGAGGTCCTTCTGCAGTTGTACAGGGCCCTAGTGAGACCGCACCTGGAGTACTGTGTGCAGTTTTGGTCTCCAAATTTGAGGAAGGATATTCTTGCTATTGAGGGCGTGCAGCGTAGGTTTACTAGGTTAATTCCCGGAATGGCGGGACTGTCATATGTTGAAAGACTGGAGCGACTAGGTTTGTATACACTGGAATTTAGAAGGATGAGAGGGGATCTTATCGAAACGTATAAGATTATTAAGGGGTTGGACATGTTAGAGGCAGGAAATATGTTCCAATGTTGGGGGAGTCCAGAACCAGGGGCCACAGTTTAAGAATAAGGGGTAGGCCATTTAGAACTGAGATGAGGAAAAACTTTTTTAGTCAGAGAGTTGTGAATCTGTGGAATTCTCTGCCTCAGAGGGCAGTGGAGGCCAATTCTCTGAATACATTCAAGAGAGAGCTAGATAGAGCTCTTAAGGATAGCGGAGTCAGGGGGTATGGGGAGAAAGCAGGAACGGGGTACTGATTGAGAATGATCAGCCATGATCACATTGAATGGCGGTGCTGGCTCGAAGGGCCGAATGGCCTACTCCTGCACCTATTGTCTATTGTCTATTGAACTGTTGTTTCTGAATTAACTAAGTCACTCTCCATCCTAATGAAGAACTCCACCATATTATGGTCACTCTTGCCCAAGGGGCCACGCACAACAAGACTGCTAACTAACCCTTCCTCATTACTCAATAACCAGTCTAGAATAGCTGCTCTCTCGTTGGTTCCTCTACATGTTGGTTTAGAAAACTATCCCGTATACATTCCAAGAAATCCTCTTCCTCAGCACCTCTGCCAATTTGGTTCACCCAATCTATATGTAGATTGAAGTCACCCATTATAAACTGTTTTACCTTTGTTGCACGCATTTCTAATTTCCTGTTTGATGCCATCCCCAACTCTACTACTACTGTTAGGTGGCCTGTACACAACTCCCACTAGCGTTTTCTGCCCCTTAGTGTTTCGCAGCTCTACCCATATCGATTCACATCCTCCAAGCTAATGTCCTTCCTTTCTATTGCGTTAATCTCCTCTCTAACCAGTAACGCTACCCCACCACCTTTTCCTTTCAGTCTATCCCGCCTGAATATTGAATATCCCTGGATGTTGAGCTCCCAGCCTTGGTCAACCCTGGAGCCATGTCTCCGTAATCCCAAACTATATCATAATCATTAATAACTATCTGCACATTCAACTCATCCACCTTATTACAAATGCTCCTTGCATTGAGACACAAAGCCTTCAGGCTTGTTTTTACAACTCTCTTACCCCTTGTACGATTATGTTGAAAAGTGGCCCTTTTTGATTTTTGCCCTGGATTTGTCTGCCTACCACTTTTACTTTTCACCTTGCTACCTGTTGCTTCTACCCTCATTTTACACCCCTTTGTCTCTCTGCTCCTGCTCCCATCCCCCTGCCACATTAGTTTAAATGTTTAAACCTCCCTCCCTACCCCATGGAAACCCACCCTCCCCTCCCCTCCCCTCCCCTATGGAAACACAAACCCCCTCCCTCCCCCTGATCATGGAACAGGAGGCAGCGCGTTGTGTTTGTCAGCCATGGGATGGACGTCTCCAGGAGCAGCAGCAGAGAGCCCGGACACCAGTAGGTTCATTGATCAAGATGCAATGTTCACATTTGCCTTCTGTTTACAGTTTTAAAGAGCGTTGCGCGATTGTCATTGAATGGATCTTGCAGGATGTGAAGTTTCCGCGGATCTCCGCGTTTTAAACCCCATTTCCCGCGCTGTTTGCACGGTTTCCGCGTTTTGCACTTCTTTGCCAAATAAACGGAGAAATCGCATCGAAAAAAAGAAAGAAAACAAACCCCGAAGTGCAGACTTGTAATGAACACTAGGTTCTGCTAGAGGTTGCTTGCTGTGGGGATCCGCGAGACCCCCCCCCCGCCCTGGATCTCCCCGGAAATGTGGCGCCCAGGCTGGGCAAGGCAGCCAATCTCAGCCTCATCCGGACTTCCATCGGTGGCAGGGATCGGACGGTCCTTGAAAGTCCTTGAATTTGAAAACTGTTTATCAAGACCGTAAGTCCTTGGATTTATCACATAGGGCGTTGAAATGCACTTTTTATGATAAAAGCATTGATTAATGCGGTGTTTTTTTCATCGTTTATAATGTGTATTTTTATTAAAAGTCTGGAAACATTGTTAGACATGTGTTGTCTTTGTCGCCTATTCCTCCCTCGTCGTCGTCGCCGTCGCCGTCGCTCACCCCGGCCCGGGGCTTCTGAACAACAGCCACGAGAGGGAGACGGGGCCGGGGAGAGAGTGGAGGAGCGGCACAGATCACACTGGCGCTGGGAGAGAGGAGAGAGGGGGGGGGGGAGAGAGGAGGGGGGAGAGGGGGGGGGGGGAGAGGGGGAGAGGAGAGAGGGGGGAAGAGAGTGGAGGAGCGGCACAGATCACACTGGCGCTGGGAGAGAGGAGAGAGGGGAGGGGGGGAGAGAGGGGGGGGAGAGGGGGGGGGGGGGGAGAGGGGGGGGGGGAGAGAGAGATAGGAAGGGGAGAGAGAGGGGGGGAGAGAGAGGGGGGGGAGAGAGAGGGGGGGAGAGAGAGGGAGGGAGAGAGAGGGGGGAGAGGGGTGGGGGGGAGGGGGGAGAGAGAGGGGGGGGAGGGGTAGAGGGGGGGGGGAGGCAGATGGGAGGAGGAGAGAGAGGGAGGGGGGAGAGGAGAGATAGGGAGGAGAGAGAGAGAGGGGGGAGAGGGAGGGGGAGAGGGGAGAGTGGAGGAGCGGCACAGATCACACTGGCGCTGGGAGAGAGGAGAGAGAGGGGGAGAGAGGGAGGGGGGAGAGAGAGAGGGAGGGGGGAGAGGAGAGAGAGAGGGAGGGAGAAGAGGGAGAGAGCAGCCCCCGCAAGTGGCGACGCTCTGACACCCTCCCCTTCCCGCGCTCCCCCTCACCCGCTGCCTCTCTACCCACGACTCTCCTC
>NC_135953.1:2285168-2300190 GCF_053455715.1 Rhinoraja longicauda | reverse complement strand
GAAACTTCACATCCCTGCAAGATCCATTCAATGACACCGCGCAACGCTCTTTAAACTGTAAACAGAAGGCAAATGTGAACATTGCATCTTGATCAATGAACCTACTGGTGTCGGGCTCTCTGCTGCTCCTGGAGACGTCCATCCCATGGCTGACAAACACAACGCGCTGCCTCCTGTTCCATGATCAGGGGGAGGGAGGGGGGTTTGTGTTTCCATAGGGGAGGGGAGGGAGGGTTTCCATGGGGTAGGGAGGGAGGTTTGTGCTTGCATGGGTGAGGGGATGTGTGGGGGGGGGGGGGGGTGGGTTGGGTTTCCATTGGGGAGGAGGAGTGAGGGAGGGAGGGAGTGAGTGATGGGGAGAGTGATGGGGAGAGTGAGGGAGGGAGAGAGTGAGGGAGGGAGAGAGTGAGGGAGAGAGAGAGTGAGTGAGGGAGCGAGTGAGGGAGGGAGAGAGTGAGGGAGGAAGAGAGTGAGTGAGGGAGAGAGTGAGGGACGGAGAGAGTGAGGGAGGGAGAGAGTGGGGGAGGGAGAGAGTGGGGGAGGGAGAGTGAGGGAGAGAGTGGGGAGGGAGAGAGTGGGGGAGGGAGAGAGTGGGGGAGGGAGAGAGTGAGGGGGAGGGAGAGAGTGGGGGAGGGAGAGAGTGAGGGGGAGGAGAGAGTGGGGGAGGGAGAGAGTGAGGGAGGGAGAGAGTGGGGGAGGGAGAGTGAGGGAGAGAGTGGGGGAGGGAGGGAGTGGGGGAGGGAGAGAGTGGGGGAGGGAGAGATTGAGTGAGGGAGCGAGTGGGGGAGGGAGAGTGAGGGAGAGAGTGGGGGAGGGAGAGAGTGGGGGAGGGAGAGAGTGGGAGAGGGAGAGAGTGAGGGGGAGGGAGAGAGTGAGGGGGAGGGAGAGAGTGAGGGAGGGAGAGCGTGGGGGGAGGGAGAGAGTGGGGGAGGGAGAGAGTGAGGGGGAGGGAGAGAGTGAGGGGGAGGGAGAGATTGAGTGAGGGAGCGAGTGGGGGAGGGAGAGTGAGGGAGAGTGGGGGAGGGAGAGAGTGGGGGAGGGAGAGAGTGGGAGAGGGAGAGAGTGAGGGGGAGGGAGAGAGTGAGGGGGAGGGAGAGAGTGAGGGAGGGAGAGCGTGGGGGGGAGGGAGAGAGTGGGGGAGGGAGAGAGTGAGGGGGAGGGAGAGAGTGAGGGGGAGGGAGAGAGTGGGGGAGGGAGAGTGAGGGAGAGAGTGGGGAGGGAGAGAGTGGGGGGAGGGAGAGAGTGAGGGGGAGGGAGAGAGTGGGGGAGGGAGAGAGTGAGGGAGGGAGAGAGTGGGGGAGGGAGAGAGTGGGGGAGGGAGAGAGTGAGGGGGAGGGAGAGAGTGGGGGAGGGAGAGAGTGAGGGAGGGAGAGAGTGGGGGAGGGAGAGTGAGGGAGAGAGTGGGGAGGGAGAGAGTGGGGGAGGGAGAGAGTGAGGGGGAGGGAGAGAGTGGGGGAGGGAGAGAGTGAGGGAGGGAGAGAGTGGGGGAGGGAGAGAGTGGGGGAGGGAGAGAGTGAGGGGGAGGGAGAGAGTGGGGGAGGGAGAGAGTGAGGGAGGGAGAGAGTGGGGGAGGGAGAGTGAGGGAGAGAGTGGGGAGGGAGAGAGTGGGGGAGGGAGAGAGTGGGGGAGGGAGAGAGTGAGGGGGAGGGAGAGAGTGGGGGAGGGAGAGAGTGAGGGAGGGAGAGAGTGGGGGAGGGAGAGAGTGGGGGAGGGAGAGAGTGAGGGGGAGGGAGAGAGTGAGGGAGGGAGAGCGTGGGGGGGAGGGAGAGAGTGAGGGAGGGAGGGAGTGGGGGAGGGAGAGAGTGGGGGAGGGAGAGATTGAGTGAGGGAGCGAGTGGGGGAGGGAGAGTGGGGGAGGGAGAGAGTGGGGGAGGGAGAGAGTGGGAGAGAGTGAGGGGGAGGGAGAGAGTGAGGGGGAGGGAGAGAGTGAGGGAGGGAGAGCGTGGGGGGGAGGGAGAGAGTGGGGGAGGGAGAGAGTGAGGGGGAGGGAGAGAGTGAGGGGGAGGGAGAGAGTGGGGGAGGGAGAGTGAGGGAGGAGAGAGTGGGGAGGGAGAGAGTGGGGGGGAGGGAGAGAGTGAGGGGGAGGGAGAGAGTGGGGGAGGGAGAGAGTGAGGGAGGGAGAGAGTGGGGGAGGGAGAGAGTGGGGGAGGGAGAGAGTGAGGGGGAGGGAGAGAGTGGGGGAGGGAGAGAGTGGGGGAGGGAGAGAGTGAGGGGGAGGGAGAGAGTGGGGGAGGGAGAGAGTGAGGGAGGGAGAGAGTGGGGGAGGGAGAGTGAGGGAGAGAGTGGGGAGGGAGTGGGGGAGGGAGAGAGTGGGGGAGGGAGAGAGTGAGGGGGAGGGAGAGAGTGGGGGAGGGAGAGAGTGAGGGAGGGAGAGAGTGGGGGAGGGAGAGAGTGGGGGAGGGAGAGAGTGAGGGGGAGGAGAGAGTGGGGGAGGGAGAGAGTGAGGGAGGGAGAGAGTGGGGGAGGGAGAGTGAGGGAGAGAGTGGGGAGGGAGAGAGTGGGGGAGGGAGAGAGTGGGGGAGGGAGAGAGTGAGGGGGAGGGAGAGAGTGGGGGAGGGAGAGAGTGGGGGAGGGAGAGAGTGGGGGAGGGAGAGTGGGGGGGAGGGAGAGAGTGAGGGAGGGAGAGAGTGGGGGAGGGAGAGTGAGGGAGAGAGTGGGGGAGGGAGGGAGTGGGGGAGGGAGAGAGTGGGGGAGGGAGAGATTGAGTGAGGGAGCGAGTGGGGGAGGGAGAGTGGGGGAGGGAGAGAGTGGGGGAGGGAGAGAGTGGGAGAGGGAGAGAGTGAGGGGGAGGGAGAGAGTGAGGGGGAGGGAGAGGTGAGGGAGGGAGAGAGTGGGGGAGGGAGAGAGTGAGGGGGAGGGAGAGAGTGAGGGGAGGGAGAGATTGAGTGAGGGAGCGAGTGGGGGAGGGAGAGTGAGGGAGAGAGTGGGGGAGGGAGAGAGTGGGGGAGGGAGAGAGTGGGAGAGGGAGAGAGTGAGGGGGAGGGAGAGAGTGAGGGGGAGGGAGAGAGTGAGGGAGGGAGAGCGTGGGGGGGAGGGAGAGAGTGGGGGAGGGAGAGAGTGAGGGGGAGGGAGAGAGTGAGGGGGAGGGAGAGAGTGGGGGAGGGAGAGTGAGGGAGAGAGTGGGGAGGGAGAGAGTGGGGGGAGGAGAGAGTGAGGGGGAGGGAGAGAGTGGGGGAGGGAGAGAGTGAGGGAGGGAGAGAGTGGGGGAGGGAGAGAGTGGGGGAGGGAGAGAGTGAGGGGGAGGGAGAGAGTGGGGGAGGGAGAGAGTGAGGGAGGGAGAGAGTGGGGGAGGGAGAGTGAGGGAGAGAGTGGGGAGGGAGAGAGTGGGGGAGGGAGAGAGTGGGGGAGGGAGAGAGTGAGGGGGAGGGAGAGAGTGGGGGAGGGAGAGAGTGAGGGAGGGAGAGAGTGGGGGAGGGAGAGAGTGGGGGGAGGGAGAGTGTGAGGGGGAGGGAGAGTGTGGGGGAGGGAGAGAGTGAGGGAGGGAGAGAGAGTGAGGGAGAGAGTGGGGAGGGAGAGAGTGGGGGAGGGAGAGAGTGGGGGAGGGAGAGAGTGAGGGGGGAGGGAGAGAGTGGGGGAGGGAGAGAGTGGGGGAGGGAGAGTGTGGGGGAGGGAGAGAGTGGGGGAGGGAGAGAGTGAGGGAGGGAGAGAGTGGGGGAGGGAGAGTGAGGGAGAGAGTGGGGGAGGGAGGGTGTGGGGGAGGGGAGAGTGGGGGAGGGAGAGATTGAGTGAGGGAGCGAGTGGGGGAGGGAGAGTGGGGGAGGGAGAGAGTGGGGGAGGGAGAGAGTGGGAGAGGGAGAGAGTGAGGGGGAGGGAGAGAGTGAGGGGGAGGGAGAGAGTGTGGGAGGGAGAGAGTGGGGGAGGGAGAGAGTGAGGGGGAGGGAGAGAGTGAGGGGGAGGGAGAGATTGAGTGAGGGAGCGAGTGGGGGAGGGAGAGTGAGGGAGAGAGTGGGGGAGGGTGAGAGTGGGGGAGGGAGAGAGTGGGGAGGGAGAGAGTGAGGGGGGAGGGAGAGAGTGAGGGGGAGGGAGAGAGTGAGGGAGGGAGAGCGTGGGGGGGAGGGAGAGAGTGGGGGAGGGAGAGAGTGAGGGGGAGGGAGAGAGTGAGGGGGAGGGAGAGAGTGGGGGAGGGAGAGTGAGGGAGAGAGTGGGGAGGGAGAGAGTGGGGGGAGGGAGAGAGTGAGGGGGAGGGAGAGAGTGGGGGAGGGAGAGAGTGAGGGAGGGAGAGAGTGGGGGAGGGAGAGAGTGGGGGAGGGAGAGTGAGTGGGGAGGGAGAGAGTGGGGGAGGGAGAGAGTGAGGGAGGGAGAGAGTGGGGGGAGGGAGAGTGAGGGAGAGAGTGGGGAGGGAGAGAGTGGGGGAGGGAGAGAGTGGGGGAGGGAGAGAGTGAGGGGGGAGGGAGAGAGTGGGGGAGGGTGAGAGTGAGGGAGGGAGAGAGTGGGGGAGGGAGAGAGTGGGGGAGGGAGAGAGTGAGGGGGAGGGTGAGAGTGGGGGAGGGAGAGAGTGAGGGAGGGAGAGAGAGTGAGGGAGAGAGTGGGGAGGGAGAGAGTGGGGGGAGGGAGAGTGGGGGAGGGAGAGAGTGAGGGGGAGGGAGAGTGTGGGGGAGGGAGAGAGTGAGGGAGGGAGAGAGTGGGGGTGGGGAGAGTGAGGGGGTGGGAGAGAGTGGGGGAGGGAGAGAGTGAGGGAGGGAGAGAGTGGGGGAGGGAGAGTGAGGGAGAGAGTAGGGAGGGAGAGAGTGGGGGAGGGAGAGAGTGAGGGGGAGGGAGAGAGTGGGGGGAGGGAGAGAGTGGGGAGGGAGAGTGAGGGAGAGAGTGAGGGAGGGAGAGAGTGGGGAGGGAGAGTGAGGGAGAGAGTGGGGAGGGAGAGAGTGGGGGAGGGAGAGAGTGGGGGAGGGAGAGAGTGAGGGAGGGAGAGAGTGGGGGAGGGAGAGTGAGGGAGAGAGTAGGGAGGGAGAGAGTGGGGGAGGGAGAGAGTGAGGGGGAGGGAGAGAGTGGGGGAGGGAGAGAGTGAGGGGGAGGGAGAGAGTGGGGGAGGGAGAGAGTGAGGGAGGGAGAGAGTGGGGAGGGAGAGTGAGGGAGAGAGTGGGGAGGGAGAGAGTGGGGGAGGGAGAGAGTGGGGGAGGGAGAGAGTGAGGGAGAGAGTGAGGGGAGGGAGGGAGTGAGGAGGGAGCGCTCTCACCGGGGTCGCTTCGCACAAGATGGCGGCGCCGCTGCCTTCCATCCCGCGCCGCGCGCTCACTGTCCTCGCGCCGCGCGGGAACGGCCGTTACTCCCCGCGCGCGACCAATGGCCGCGGGATGGAATGTGCTGGTGATGAGGGAGTGAGGGGGGGGAGCGCCATGAGGGCGCGATATTGAGGGGTTATGAGGGTCTGGAGTGTGGGGTTGGGGCAGGGGGGCGGGTGGAAGCGGAGGGAAGTTTGGGTGGGTGGGGGAGGGGATTGGGGCAGAGGGGTTTGGGTGGGGAGGGGGGAGTGGTTTGGGTGGGGAGGGGGGAGTGGTTTGGGTGGGTGGGGGAGGGGGGAATGGTTTGGGTGGGAGGGGGGAATGGTTTGGGTGGGGAGGGGGGAGTGGTTTGGGTGGGTGGGGGAGGGGGGAATGGTTTGGGTGGGAGGGGGGAATGGTTTGGGTGGGGAGGGGGGAGTGGTTTGGGTGGGTGGGGGAGGGGGGAATGGTTTGGGTGGGTGGGGGGAGTGGTTTGGGTGGGGTGGGGGGAGTGGTTTGGGTGGGGTGGGGGAGAGGGGTTTGGGTGGGTGGGGGGAGTGGTTTGGGTGGGTGGGGGAGGGGGGAATGGTTTGGGTGGGTGGGGGAGGGGGTTGGGGCAGAGGGGTTTGGGTGGGTGGGTGGGGGAGGGGGTTGGGGCAGAGGGGTTTGGGTGGGGAAGGGGGGTTTGGGTGGGTGGGGGGAGTGGTTTGGGTGGGTTGGGGCAGAGGGGTTTGGGTGGGTGGGGGAGAGGGTTGGGACAGAGGGGTTTGGTCGGGTGGGTGGGGGAGGGGGTTGGGGCAGAGGGGGTTGGGTGGGTGGGTGGGGGAGGGGGTTGGGGCAGAGGGGTTTGGGTGGGTGGGTGGGGGAGGGGGTTGGGGCAGAGGGGGTTGGGTGGGTGGGTGGGTGGGGAGCATTGGGGCAGAGTGGGTTGGGTGGGTGGGTGGGGGAGGGGGTTGGGGCAGAGGGGTTTGGGTGGGGGAGGGTGTTGGGGCAGAGTGGGTTGGGTGGGTGGGATGTTGGGCATGATGGTTGAGGAGAGGGGGTGTGGGAAGGGGAGGTGATAGGGGTGCGTGGGGGAGTTGGGGGGTGGGTGGAGGGGGGTTGGAGATTGAGGGGAGATGATAGAAGGATACAAAATTCTGAGAGGCATGGATAGGGTAGACAAAACTATACCTAGGGTGGAAATGTCCAACCCTGGGGCGTAGCTAAAAGGCGAGAGAAGGGACATAAAATGGAAATGTGGGGCAAGTTTTTTTGTTCCACAGAGGGTGGTGGGTAGCTGCAACATTGCCAGGGCTGCTGGTGGAGGCAGATACAATAGTGCTGTTTAAGAGGTTTTTAGATAGGCTCATGGATTTGCAGGGAATGAAGGGTTATCTGTGCTGAACTATGTTCTTATAAAGCACAAATAGCACTGATCCCTGCACCGATGCGGTGGAGACAGATGAATTGGGAGTAGGGGATAGAGTGTTTGCAGGAAGTAGGGAGGGAAGAAGTGTACTCGAGATAGTTGTGAGAGTCAGTGGGTCTGTAATAGACGTCAGTTGATCGTCTATCTCCTGTGAGATCAAGAAAGGGGAGGGAGGTGTCGGAGATGGTCCAAGTGAATTTGAGTGTGGGATGGAAATTAGTGATGAATTTGATGAAGTCCAGGAGCTCTGCCGCATCTGCGCCCAAGATGAGGTATTCCATACCAGGACATCCAAGATGTCCACATTCCTTTGCTCACAACCTTTTTGGTCACCTCTGTAAAAGCAATTTTACAAACCAAATAGATTCATAGAATTTTACAGCGTGGAAACGGGTCCTTTGGTCCAAATTTCCCACACCTTCCAACAATGTATACTTGTATACACTGGAATTTAGAAGGATGAGGGGGGATCTTATTGAAACATATAAGATAATTAGGGGATTGGACACATTAGAGGCAGATAACATGTTCCCAATGTTGGGGGAGTCCAGAACAAGGGGCCACAGTTTGAGAATAAGGGGTAGGCCATTTAGAACGGAGATGAGGAAGAACTTTTTCAGTCAGAGGGTGGTGAAGGTGTGGAATTCTCTGCCTCAGAAGGCAGTGGAGGCCAGTTCGTTGGATGCTTTCAAGAGAGAGCTGGATAGAGCTCTTAAGGATAGCGGAGTGAACGGGGTACTGATTGATAGTGATCAGCCATGATCGCATTGAATGGCGGTGCTGGCTCAAAGGGCTGAATGACCTACTCCTGCACCTATTGTCTATTGTCTATTGTAATGTCCGATCTACACTAGTCTCGCCTACTTGCATATGGCCCATATCCCTCAAAACCTGACCTATCCATGTACCTGTCTAAATGTTTAAACGTTCAATTAGTACCTGCCTCCACTACCTCCTTTGGCAGCTCGTTCCATACACCTTCCATAAATCTTATACACCTTCCATAAATCTTATACACCTTCCATAAATATACTCGTTCCATAAATCTTTCCCCCTTCACCTTAAACCTATGTCCTCTGGTTCTCGATTGCCCTACTTTGGGCAAGACTCTGTGTGTCTACCCAATCTATTCCTCTCATGATTTTATACATCTCTATAAGATCACCCCTCATCCTCCTGCGCTCCAAGGTACAGAGTCCTAGCTTGTTCAACCTCTCCCCATAGCTCAGGCCCTCGAGTCCTGGCAACATTCTCATAGAAGTGGTTGAAACTCTGCTCTACTAATCGTTTTATGATTTGCTAGACTGAGTGGACCCGTTGGGCCTAAACCTCTCCTGCATTGGTCCAGCACTCTCTCCTCCCCCTTCCCCACTCCATCCCCCCTTATCCCTCCCTCAGCCACTCCATCCCCCTCAACATTTGAATGAAACTTGGTACTACAGACCCCAACAATGGTGAGTAAGGTGGGCCTAAAATTGTCACGCTATCATGTGACGGGGGCACAAAGATAAGGAACAAACAAATGAGTGGTGGGGGGGGGGGGGGGGAGATCAAACAACAGGACAAACAAGGTGAGAGTTTTAGTAATATAGATTAGATTTGAATGTTGTGTGATTTACTCTGCCATTTCCTTTACAGGGAAGCAGTTTGTCCATTTCTACCTCTGAGTGATGTCACGTAAAGGCACCTCACCAAGACTGAATGTCTGTGTTATACGTCTTATTCAGATCTTCCCTCACCACATCCCAGTCAATGTTCCAGGCCTCATCCATCTCTGCAGGTTTTGCTTTGTATTTTTCTCCAAACTGCTCATTGAAAGTGTAGAAAACCCTCTTCCAATAGGATGCTGCCTGTGCGAAAATCTCCAGCTGGATGGCCCAGGATTTGTAGTAATCATTGACAGTTTGGTAATCCTTGTAGGGTTTGAATTCTCCATTTGTGTCGTTATTTCTAAACGATGCATTACCTGCGACTGAAGCTGTGCAGACATCAGTTACAAGATGTTCACTCTTTATCCATCGATAACCATTGAGTCCTTTAGGTCTGTGCTGCTTACAAGAATGCTGTGAGTGTACCGGGGTCTCTGAGTCACAGACAACCCTACAGAAAGGACATTTCTTAGTTCAGCTGAATAACCCTTTGAATAACAATTCTCCAATCTTTGCTTGGACATCCCAGCCTGTTACCTCACTGAGGAGTCTCTGCTCCACCTCTTCAATAGATGGCAGAACTGCTTCTGCCCATTTCTTGCCATCACCATCACTGTGAAACAGAACGAGGTTCATTTCATCTTTGGGCATTGAGATTCTGGTGTTTAACTTTTCAACAAACATGTCCAGGAAGCTCTGAACATTTCCAGCAAAGTTCTGCATCACCACATTCTCAACAACCTCTTTAGCTTGCCCAGTGATCTGTGTAAGGATTCCTTTAGCCAGTTGGGTAAATGTGCTCTCTCCATCACGTTGTGTCATGCAGTGTTGAATAACCTGCCGATGGAGCCAGTCTTTGGCCAAATTCTCAAGGTCAGTGATAGACAATAGAAAATAGACAATAGGTGCAGGAGTAGGCCATTCAGCCCTTTGAGCCACCACTGCCATTCAATGCTATCATGGCTGATCACTCTCAATCAATACCCCGTTCCTGCCTTCTCCCCATACCCCCTCACCCCGCTATCCTTAAGAGCCCTATCCAGCTCTCTCTTGAAAGCATCCAACGAACTGGCCTCCACTGCCTTCTGAGGCAGAGAATTCCACACCTTCACCACTCTCTGACTGAAAAAGTTCTTCCTCATCTCCATTCTAAATGGCCTACCCCTTATTCATAAACTGTGGCCCCTTGTTCTGGACTCCCCCAACATTGGGAACATGTTTCCTGCGTCTATTGTCTATTGTCTCTGAGAGCTGGCAAGAATCAGAATCAGAATAGCCTTTATTGTCATACCAAAAAAACAAGTCTTTTGGACGAAGTTCCGTTACCCACAGTCCAACAATAAGAGCAATAAAAATAAGCAATTACACACACAATCACAAACCAACACAAAACAAAAAAGAAACATCCATCACAGTGATTCTTCACCAGTCACCTCCTCACTGTGATGGAAGGCCAGAATGTATTTTTTCTTCCCCTGCCGTCCTCTCCCGCGGTCAGGCTGTTGAAGTTGCCACGACGGGCGGTCAGGGCTCCCGACATTGAAGTCCCCGCAGGGCGGAGAAAATCCCGCGGTCGGTTCCAGGCCGCGCCGGACGGTGAAAGGTCCGCAGCGGGCCGACCCAAGCCCCGAGATTCGGGGCGGGCGAAGATGCTTCCGCTGCCGGAGCTCCCGATGTCGGCCCCCACCCAGGGGCCAGCGAGCTTCCGATATCCACGCGGCCCGCGGCCGAAGCCTCCGCAGGCGAGTCGTAGCCGCACTCGCAGCGCCACCACAGCCTCCGAAGGCAGCCAGCTCCACAGATGGTAAGTCCGGTCCGCGGGCTCTGCGAACCAGACCACCAGGTGGTCCCAGCTGGAGGCCGCCAGCTCCAGGTGTTTGGCCGAAGGTAGGCCGCAGCGGGAACGGAGACACCACCCAGAAAAAAAAAGGTTGGGTCTCCGTTCGGAAGAAACAAGATTGTGCAAACCTTTGTGCTTGTCTCTGGTTCTCATCCTGCTCTGTGTAAATGTCCATGAAGAGATCAAAGTATTGACCCTTCATGTTTCCCAGTCTTTGCCGCGGGTCATGTTTCTGGATGAACCTTGTCTGCATCTCTTGGAATCTTGGTACAGCGTAACCACACAGGTGAAGTTTAAACTCAGCCCTGAATTCCTCACTCATTGTGAAGTTTGGGTGTGAAATATTGTTAATTTTCTCCTGTATACCATTCAGAAGTTCAATACAATATCTAATGTCATAATCCATGTCCATTTTTGTGATGTCACTGATCCATTGATGGCATTCATTCTAGAGGGACCGTGTTATCATTGCTGCCTGATTAACATCTGCTTGGTGCGAGGATATCCTGAATGTGTTTTTAACATGTCTCATCCATGTCGTGTTGATGTGTTTCTCTTCAATTTGAAAGCACTGGGTTCCCCGTTTACTGAGAGATTTTCTTTCTAGTATTTTGTTAATCACCCTTCCTTGAGCTGCTGTGTGGTCTCTGAGAAGATTTTCAATCTCCAGTTCAATGTTTCTTTCTCTGCAGGGGTGATAGTCCAGCTGTGACAGTGTATCTTGCCACATCTTTCCAAAGGCAGTTTGCAGTTCCTTGTCACCCAACTCCTGATTTGCCCCTTTACACTTTAATAAAAGCTCCTTGACCTGTTGTTCGATCTTCTGGTGACATTTATTCCAACTAGCATCCACTTCCTGCAGTCCCACACGTCTGGTCACAGCATCCCTACATCTCTGCATTGAATCGTACTGAAGCCGTGGACATAAACTGCAGATGCTGAGCTTGAACTCCTCCCTGTATTTCTCCATCAGCTGCACGTTATCAGCCCCACTTTCAAACAGAGCTTTTAGTTTATCCAGAGTCTCACCCTCCCTTTTGTTAATCTCCGTCCTGATCTCACGTTCCAGTGTTTGGAGCAGTAGGTTGAGGTCACCACTGGCATTGTTTACTGTGTTTTCAGCCTCATTTCCCCAGGAGTGTGTGTATTTGCAGAGCTCCCACTCCCAGCCCTTGTACATCACAGAGAGCTGGTTGTAAGCCTCTGCGAACAGACTGTTCTGGAAGCAGAAAATGAAATTCTCATGTTTCACCTGCTCCCAGAGCCCAGTCATCCATTTGGTGAAGTCTGGGATTGTGAGAGCTCCTTGTTCTGGTTTCCCTTTGAGTAAACATTGAATGAGACTGTTCTTCAGTTGGAAGACGTGTTCACTGTAGCCAGTGTTGACGGCAGCCATTGGGGGAGTACCTTGCCACAGACCAGGGATGTACCAGTTGTCCTTGTCAGCATCGTAGTCCATCACATCATGGAACGTTACTCCCTCCAGCTTCTCCAGTTTTGCTGCAGCCTCTGTCATCTTATCCAGCTGTTCCAGGAGTTTCTGACGGCCTCTCAGATTCTGATCGTGTGCACTCACATCCCCAACATTCTGGTGGACAAATATACACTTTGGTCTTTTCCCCGTCTGCTTCATACGGAGTAAGGAATGAACGACAATCTGTAAAATATCTTTCATCTCTGCGATGTTTTCCATGCCTATGTTTACCAACGTTATGTTGCTTAATCCCACCACGAATGTTGCCAGCTCATTGTCGTGTTCATAGCTGTCTGTTAGTGTTGCAAGTTCCGGAGCACTCAATCCCTCCGTGTCAATGACCAGGATGAAGTCACAGCCCAGCTCCTCCGCCAGGTTCCCTGTGACCTTCATCAGCTGCATGTAGGCCCCTCGAGTACATCGGCCGCTGCTCACAGCAAACCGCAAACAGAACATTGTATTGAGGAGCGTGGACTTGCCCGTGCTCTGAACTCCAATCACTGTCAGTACAAACACTCGGGAAGCACGTCCCACCTTCTCAGCCACTGCTTCCAGTACAGCAGTAATCCATGAAACAGGAACGTTGGAGACGTCTCCATCAATGAGCCCCAGTGGGAACCCATCCAGCAACAGTTTAGCAGCAACACCCAGTAACTGAAGCACATGTGGGTGGATCTGTGTTTGTTGCTTGATGTTGTGTTGTGTCACTGAGAGTTCATAAACCTGGCCCAGTTCCCTCATGAAATGCTCAAGTCCCAGGGAACTATCAGTCATCTTCTGATCCATGTTCTTCAACTCCTTGACCTTCTGCATTGAGTCTTTGCTCAGTTCTTTATAATCCCTGCGCAACCCTGCCATGATTTCCCTTGATTTACTGTCCAGCATCAGCTTCAGCCACTGCAAGGAAATGGCCCTGTCATCCCCACCACGACCAGTGAGGTGGTCAATGAACATCTGCATCTCCTCCGACAGGCTCTGTCTGAGCTGAGCTTCCCGGATTCTTTTCTTCTCTTGGTCCAGCTCGTGGTTATACATCTCTGTGGTTCTGTCCCCGCGGAGTTTCATCCGAGACTTCTCTTTCTCAACTTTAGACAGCCCTTGCCAGAGCTTTCCATGAAAGGGCAGCACTCTCTTTTTATACCCAGTGATGTCTGCTGGGTCAAGACTGCCCAGTATTTTGGTCATGTCCTTGGCCCGTTGTATTTCAGGCTGATGTTCATCGACCTGAATCCCACTTTCCCTCGCAATGTCACCCATTTGTTCCAGTCTCAGGAAGCTCTGGTCCCTGTCCCTCATTAGAATCACTTGTTCTATCTGAGAACGTAGTTCTTCCACAAGTTCGGCCTCGTTTACATTTGTCCGAACAATGCATTGTTGTTGTAACTTCAGATCTTTGAACAGTTTCTTTACCTGCTCAGGGGTGATGTGTTTCTCACTGATGTAAGCGTTCACGATCAGAAAGAGTTTTGCCGGTGACTGTGCGAGAGAGGTGAGGAATTCTCTTTCCGTCTCACCGATAACGTCAATGAAAATAAAGAGAGCAGCAGAGACTTTTGCCAGAAACCGAGTGTGTCCCTGGTAAGTTTCAGCATCACCTCGGAGGTTGATGAATGCAGCAGCCTCTGGGAAAATGTCCGTGTTGCTCTTCCCAGAAGGTAGATACCAGCTGATCTCAGCCATCCCATCCGATATCCCACGGGGCACATTCCCACATTCCATCCCGGAGTGCAGGAAGATGTTCTGCTGCAGCTGGGTCTGGCTCAAGGTGAGATTGAGGACTCTGGATTTGGACACCGTGCACCTTCCGAGTCTGAGGAAGGAGACAGTTGGCACGGGTGCAGTCACGATGGGCATCTCCACAACGCGGCTGCTCCCTGGGGGAGATTGTGGGCACCACATTTTAACAATGGGCCTCATGGCCCAGAGGAGAAGGGTGGCACCAGGCCCTTCCATGGGTCCCCTCACCTTGTCCCTGGGGTAACTGTGCCCTTCCGGCAGCAGAAAGGGCAATGCAAGTTGGCACAGAGACATCTTCAGCATCAGTTCCTGCTGGAGAGAGTGGTCGGCACAGAGGAAAATGGCAGCAATGATATCCAGAGGGTTCATCCCAGAATCTCCTGGCCCTTTCACTTCAAAGAAATCACTGAAGTCTTCATCGTCACTGCTGTGACCGTCTGTGGACTGAGCAGGGGGCCATTCAGGATTCCTCGACAGTGAATTAGCTGAGAAGACATTTGGAGAAATCGCCAAGGAAGTTCTTGGTCTTCTTGTCGAGTTGGTTTGCTGTCGTCCAGTTTATCCCAGGATACCTCCCGCATGGACACCAGTGACAGTTTGTGAAGATAATGATCCTGTAAACCCAAATCCCTCACTAGTTGTGGATTGTTTAGGTTTCCAGACCAGCTATTTAAAGTTGATGAAAGACTCCCCATTCCCTCTGACTGGGTGAATGTACTTCCTGGGATCTGTAAGCACTTTCCCAGAGAGGTGGTTCTTTTCCTGGAATTCCCAGGATGTCAGGATGTCTTGTTTATTGCACTTGGGTGAATCTTCACCAGTTGTCTCTGTCTTTTTTTTGTTTTTTTGTCTATTGTCATCGTTTAATGTACGTTTTGTTCTATTTTTAACTCTGTGTATGTGGGGGGGGGTTGGGGGAAACCTTTTTTCTAATCTCCTCAACGGAGATGCGACCTTTACCGTGTCGTATCTCTGTTTGCGCTACGGCCTAACATCGTGGAGTCGGCGGCCTCCAGCTGGGATCGACCTTGAAGACTCCGGTCGCAGGGCCTGGACTTACCATCTCGGAGGCTTCGGCCGTGGGCCCTGCAGACCGCAACATCGGGAGTTCACAAGTCCCTGGCTGGCGACCGGCTTTCGGGAGCTCCAGCCGTAGCAGCTTCGACCACCCCGGAACACGAGGTACGATCGACCCGCCCGCAGGCCCCTCATCGCCCTGCGTGGCTCGGCCGCGGCACTTTCCATCGCCCGGTGGGGGCTCAGGACTTTCATCGGCCCGCTCGGCTCGTCCCTGGGACTTTCCATCGCCCGGTGGGGGCTCAGGACTTTCATCGGCCTGCTCGGTTCGGCCCTGGGACTTTCCATCGCCCGGTGGGGGCTTCAAAAAGTTGGAAGCCTCGATCACCTCGTGGCACCACGGGAGAAGAATGAGGAGGAGATAAGACTTTTCTTTGCCTTCCATCACAGTGAGGGTGTGCCTGGAGCAATCACTGTGATGGCTGTTTGTGTAAAAATTGTATCTGTGTGTCCTGTGCTTTTTGTTGTCTACTGCCGGACCCTGACGTGAGAGGACGCTGGCGCTGTTTATTCGCCGCTTCTCTGTTAGGATAGTTTGTCTGTTTGTTTTTATGTTATGATTGTTTTTGCAAAGCGCTTTGAGCTCCCGATAAGGCGCTATATAAAATAAATGCTTATTATTATTATTATTATTATTAT